>NC_056735.1:1589523452-1589665952 GCF_019279795.1 Protopterus annectens | reverse complement strand
CAACGTCTAGGTCATTATTTAAAACCAAAGGCTTCAGTAATTTATACTACTTCCTACCTGTCTACCCATAAAAGGGTATGCATTACAACCTCCCCATCCTCTAGTCAGTAAGCACCAAAATATTATCATGGATGAAGGTAAAGAACACAAATCCAAGTAACTTAAAACACAAGGAAGGATGGCGTGTTCAGAGGTGAGTGCTGCTTAAAACACTTTATTAATAGATAGCAATGTTTAGCACTTTCATCCCCAAAATAACAAGACTTCTTCAGAACAAAGTAAAAAAGGTAGACACCCTATTTATGTACCCCATGGACGATAGTAATTAACAACTAACAGTTAAAGCAGCCAATGAAAAATATATAAATCCTAAGAAAAGCTGCAGCCCTTCCAATGGCCGTAAAAGATGTTTTTTTTTTTTTGAAAACAATTACAATACCCAAAATACATATATATATATATATATATATATATATATATATATATATATATAGGTGGTATCCCCCACAAATTTAAAAAACAATTCAAATGAATAAAAAACCATAACCCCAATGACAAACATCCCAAATAACTAACAATGGTAAATACACAATTTACTCTTGAAGAGTCCTGTCAGGTTGCAAAAACTATTCAAAAAGCTTTTATAAATACACGAGAAACAATACGTAAAAACAAATGTTATTGTTTTTATCCTAATATCTATAATAAGTTGATAAGAATTATCCCCCCCCCAAAATTGTCCAAGTCACTTATAAAAAGTACAAGCTTTCAGTTTGATTGACCAGGTGAAACTAGGAGACCGGGGGTGGGGGGGCAATTGAGGACTATATAGAGTTTATTGTGCTGAAATGGCAACTGAAAGCTAACTCCACCCAGCCCCCAGGGTTTAAATGAGACTGTTTCTATTACCAGTATGTTAAAGCTAAAAACTTGTTACTTTTTATAAGTGACTTGGACAATTTTTAGGGGGATAATTCTTATCAACTTTCTATAGATATTAGGATAAAAACAATAATATTTGTTTTTATGTATTGTTTTTCATGTATTTGTGAAAGCCTTTTGAATAGGTTTTGTAACTAGACAGGATTCCTCAAGTGTAAATTGTGTTTTTACCTTAGTTATTTATTTGGGATATTTGTCATTGGGGGTTATGGCTTTTTTTTCATTTGAATTGTCATGGATGACCTTAATGCTGATGCCCTAATATTGATCATCAGCCATTTAATTCTTTCTCAAGATAAAGACATTTTCATTCTAAATAATCTTAGACAAAACCTAATCATTTATCTTGTTGTGTTTCAGCTCTGTATCTTATCCTGTAAAACAAAATGGCTATCTCCCACATATTTTTTCCTAATTTCATTAAAAACAACCCTAAATAATTACTTTCTCTGCTAAAACACACATTCTCACGAAGGAAACATTATATTTCCTTACATTTATTAATAACTACCTGCAGACTTCTTCTTCTTGAGGCAACCCTACTGTCTGGTTACAGTAACTTTCCTAAAGTGACTACAAGTCTGCATTGTAACACTTTTAGGGACTTTACATAATTTCTTTTTTTTTTCTTTTTTTGATTTGAAGAATCATGTTTTACCACATATTACATGTAAACTTAGAGAGTTCTTTTCAGAAAAACAGGTATAGTTCATATAAATATAAATAACACATTTAATAGAACTATTTTCACTTGATTGAACTACTATGGGCTGCAAAACCATTGAAAAAAGTATGAGCAAAGTCTAAACATTTGTTCCTTTGAAACTGTTATTCTCACCCTGCCTTTGACCCATGTCATTTTTTTTAAAAATAACTAATTTATTTATTTAATTATTTAACACCACGGTCAGCCTCTTTCCTCTCACCTGTCATTTAATGATTTTACTTTTAATGTCATCTTTAAAATCTACCATGCATCTGGCACAACCTTTTTTCTTTCTTTGCACTCTCTTTATCCTTTCATAATACTCAAGCATCTTACAGATCACCTTTCTCTTGGCACTTCTGGTACTGATGGACTTTTCCCAAAAATTAATGAATGAGTGCAACGTTTATATCCCTATTTCCCTCACTCACTCACTTGCTCAGCTTTTCCCTTTCAAAGGGTAAAGTCTCAGCTGTACAAACAGGACACTCCCCAGGATTCACAAAACTCTGTGCAAGAAGGCACAATGCTACTTAATCTAAACTGACACAAACCAGGAACGAGCATGGGGGCATGTGTCTGCAGTGCCTGCAAATTTAACATGCCCTCTTCACTCAGAAAGTGCCATACGGCACTTTGTGACATAAATGAGTGTCAATGTATATAATATTTGAGCCTGGCTCTAATATTATATACTAAACCAGTGTCCACAGACACTGAAATGTAAGTAGCTAACATTTCATTGTCCGCTGACACTGAAAAAACAAAACAAAACAAAACAAAACACAAACACCTAGAAGGCATCAGCCTTCAAGTGCTCACCCCTAACTGTATGTACTTTTGCCCTACATGCATGGAAGCAGTAGGGCAAGAGGAAAGCAATAAAAATACAAAAAATGTATTTTTTTCATCAAATACATTTGAAGTTTAAGCAGTTTGTTTGTATGGTGCACTGCTATGCTTAGTCTGGCTGAAATCCCGAAAATGATAGACAAGTGCTACTGTGATACAAAAGGTCATCAAGTGGCTGTAGCATAGTGGTACTGCTGTGGTTTAGCATCATATGGCTCACGTATAGCATAGCAGGGGTGGGAATATGCAAAATATAACTTTAAAAAGTACTTTATAAATTTAATGAAAAAAATAGATTTAAGCAATGGTTTGCTAGTATAAGCATTGCTTACCAGCTGTCACCTGTGCTTACCTGGTGTAAGAATTTCTATGCGGATTTGCAGGGAGCTAAGCATAGTTCAGCATATTAAAACTGGCCAATCAAGAAAAAGTGTGGGAAAATTACCCTAGTTAAACCACACAGGTGGGAATACAGCCATAAACATTTGGGATTGCTCACAGCAGGACCAAAATTTCTGGTGTCGGTGAAGGTGTTCACTTCCGAGCACAATGTTGGGGCATCCAGGAGTCCAGGGTCATGGTTGGGCACCTAGTAAAAAAAAAAAAAAAACATGTTGGCAGGCTGCTGCAGGGTCAGTACCAGGGCTCACAGTACAAAGCGGAGGCCTGGGACCAGCTTGCATGAGATCTCACCAGTGCCACTTGCATACCCCAGATTGGTGAACAGGTACGTCACCACCATAACGACCTGAAGCAGAGGAGGGGTGTACTCTTGGACCAGTGGATCCAAGAAGCCTGCGCACAGGATGTCCCACATGTCTGTAAGAATGCAGTCTTATGTATCTCTAACTAAGTATGGAAAAAGTTAAACTTGTGACTGTACAGGTGTGATTAATGTGTGATGTCTCCTCATACAGCTGCTGCAGAGAGGTCCCAGAATGTTGAGGTTCATGCCCAGTGACTGGCCCGGCTGTGTCGACAGTATGGTGAGTACAGAATACCCCCTAATATTAGCAGTAAGAAATCAAAATTATAGTAATGGTAGTACTACCTGTATATATAATTGTGCTGTAAAAGTCAGGAAAAAGTCAGGAATAAATGCCTGTGTCAGGCTGCCAGCATTACAATGGAGTAGTCCCAGCTGCTGTGTAATACATATGTCAGTAGCAAACAAGGTACAATATGCAGGAGAGGAATATTAGAATATTTATGAGTGTGTCTGAGTGAACCTGCCAAGAAAGTGCCATATCAGGGCTACTGTAACACTTAGAATTGAAAAGCATTCTCCTCTGCAGATCATGCAGGAATAGTAATTGTGGATTTCTGAGTTGTACACAGATATGTATGTCAAAACTAATAAAGGTGATCCCAAACACTGGTGTGTGTTATCTCACTTGCACCTGAAAAATAGAAATGTGTATGTCCTGCAGAATGCATTAACTGAGGTGAACTAATTTAGCACTAGCTGTCTGCATACTTTAGAATGGATATGTCAAATAACTAAAAAAAAAACAGTACATATTTCCATCAGAAAGTGTTTTACTTGTTTGTCTGGCAGCATTGTCCTGTGTTAACCTTTCAATTTCAGCTGTATATCAATGTGAATGTACTGAAAAATGTATAATGCTAACAGGTGCAGACTTAAACCCTACACAGTGTACTGAGGAATCTAAATTGCAGTATGTAGTTGTAAAACAGTCAAATGTGCAATCCAGCTAATGTGCACGTTTCACAAACAGTGACACCAATGTCTTTTGTGTATGCATAATCTGTACTGAAATGGGAAACAAATAATGCAACATGTCATGACAAAAGTACTGCGCAAAAAAAATAGAATTGTCACAAGCAGTAGCTCAGTCTGATAAGGACTAGGCCTGTAGTTTAATTTTGCACACACACCATGGCTCGAATCCAGGGACCGCCACTAACATCTCAGTCTGGTTCTACAGTTGTAAACTGCAATCTGAATAGAAAAAGTAATGTACTGCAACACATACATTTTCCATACAGGGCACACAGGTAAAGAAATCTGAATAGACATACTAGTATGATGTGTATAGCTATGAAAGGTGTAGAATTGCTGTGTTGATCAGCCCCAGTCCTACAAATAGATGCAAGCTAGACATCCACACTCGGCAGCCTGGCCCAGACAAGCCCCTCAAGTGTCACACTGTCACGGATAGTTTCCCCAGTTGCCAAAAAACCCACACACAGAGAATGCCACAGTATATGTATGTGAAAGACACAACACACACTTCAGGGCCTGCAACTAATATGTGAATCTGAAATATGTGTAGAAACAGCAATGTAATGTACACACAGTTCATCTGCACAGGGCCCACAGGTAAAGAAATTGGTACAGAAACAGGTCTGATGTGTATAACTAAAATAAGGGTACAATTCCTCTGTTGATATCTACAGCTGTTGGTGTGCTGTAGCAGCCCTATGGCCCAGATAAGTGTGGACAGAATGTAGAGTAGTGAATAGTAGTGTACTGACAAATATACTTGATAGCAGTTGTCGATTGAATCTGTTCCCTTCCCCCACCACTCAACTGATCCAACCAACACACTGAAACCAACATGGCTATATTCCTAAACAAACCTCTACTGTTGCATACATTGTTCTATTTGGTTTATCATTGTTTAAACTGTGTGCATACTAATATTCCCTGTTGAATAATCATTTTATCGCCTGCCTGACATACCACTAACTGGCATGCTGTTGCAACCCTGAATGCCATTCCATATATGCATGTGTTCTGTTTGCTATGGCACTGTTATAATTGTACTGTTTTGGATAAATGGGAATATCCACGCATGCTATTTTGACCAATGTTGTAATGTGTTGTGCATGACTAACCAATATTCATTGTGAATTTCCACACCAGAGCACATATGGGAAGGCAGATCTCAGCAGATCCACCCCCCCCACCTGGCCGAGGCACCAGGTCCCAGCACATCTGGGGCCCAACCCAGACCTGCCTCATCTGCTGGTCCTGCACCACCCTCAGGTGGAACCACTGCAGGGGATGGGGCTTGACCCCCCCCAAAAGTGGGCACTATGAGGATGTTTTCAACTGGGACGAGGTCTGTGGCATGATGCACAATGTCCTCCAGATGAAGCTGGATGACTGCCTGCACCAGGTGGAGGGCAGGCTGGTGCAGCTAGAGAGGCAGGCAGCCCTCCAGCTCAGCCGCAAGCACAGCCATCTTCAGGGCTGTGAAGGAGAAGTGGTGACTGCTATCTGGTGGGGACATCAGTGCCACTACTATCATCTGGGGGGCTCATGACCCTCGGTTTCCCAACCACCCTCCCCATCAAGGTGTTTCCCCGTGTGTCATACACTGCCCCTGTCTGCTGTCTTGTCTGTTTTGTCTGTCTCCAAATGCAACCTTTCCTACCAAACCTCCCTCAACACACTTACCTATAATCCTTCCTTAACATCCCACGCTTACCTTAAAAAAAGGACATATGTCCCACAAAAAAATCACGTTCCATACATAGCTCTGCATTTTGCCCAGAGACATGTACCCATCACACAATCTAACCCTACCAATCATCCGTATTTTATGATGCCCACACACCTCCCTGTAGGGTGTGAGGCTCCAAATTCTAAATTGCCCACATTGGAAACAGCTGTTGCTGCCAAAGAAATGCAGAGCTATGGTCCTTTCCTACACCCGTCCTGCACACCCCTACCTGTTTATACTCTTCTTTGTCCCCCTGATTGCCCTAATTTCACCACTTTCCTATCTCCCTTTTTTTCTTTTCTTTATTTGAAATTTGCGTGGGATTAAGAGGCTGCAAGTGGACGTAAGCAAAACTGAGCTCACATAAGCATTGCTAGCTCTGGGCAAACCTGCACAAAGCCACTTACAACTGCTTTAAAGTGCCTTAATCACTGTTTCTCCAATAGCCCCTGTTCTGCCCAGCAACAAAATACACAGCCCTTGCAAGTCTCAAACACAGGACACTGCCCACTCTAGGATAAGGGATTTGCCACTAAGCCATTAGAGATACGAATAAATTTGATGTTTTCACAAACATATGCAGCATAGTCATTCAGCAATAGGGGAGATGTAGTATGTGTGTGTGTGTGTGTGTGTGTGTGTGTGTGTGTGTGTGTGTGTGTGTGTGTGTGTGTGTGTGTGTGTATATATATATATACATATATATATATATATATATATATATATATATATATATATATATATATATATATATATATATATATATATATATATATATATATATATATATATATATATATATATATATATATATATATATATATATATATATATATATATATATATATATATATATATATATATATATATATATATATATATATATAGATATACATATATATATATATTTAAAATGTGTATTATGTTTGCACATTGGACCCACACTCTGACCCTCTCACTGCAAAACATCTGACCAAAGCATTGTTAATGGGGGTGAAGGGGCCCAAAATAAGTACCTTTTGTGATTATTCATATCATCCCCTCCTCCACAGCTGAACATATCTGCCTTCCAACACAATAACCAACACTTGCTAGTCTCAAACCCAGGACCCTCACAACAAGTTAACAGTAAGCCATCTCAGCTGTACAATGTCAAGATGATATCACTAACATATCATGCAGAACAGTCTGTCTACCATAGGGAATGCACAATGTGGAGGCAGTAAACATTCCAATAATACATATACAAACGCACACACACACACACACATGCACACACACACACACACACATATATATATATATAGATAGATATAGATATATATTTATATATGTGTATACACATACATACACATATAAATATATTACTACTTATAGATATGTACAAGAAGAGTATATTTAGAGGGTGCACAGCATATTGAACAGCCAGTATTTCTACAGATGTCACCTTTTAAAATTGCCAGTGTTTCGATTCTTTCAGACAAAGGATAATTAGTGCATGAAACATATACCCACAGACCAGTCAAAGGACATGACACCACACACAGGTTTGCATACATAGAAATGTTTAGTTGTGTACAATTTCAGTTGTATATGCCATTTCTTATAGCAGTTAGGTGTTTGAAAAACATAATAACTGAGTAATTCAACTCTCAAACAAAACATTTGATACGGTAATCTGAAAACATAATGTGTTGCTGTCCAGGCTAAGACCTTCAAGTAGCTAAGTATAAAAAACACTTGTCTTGAAGATAAGAACCAATCAACACCTATTAACTGAAGATGTAGTTCAGCAGCCTCCAACTACACTCTGTACTCAACCCCTAGCGGGAAAAGAATTAAGTTGTCACAATGACAATGTATCTGTTACATAACAATACTTAACTTAAAACATCACTATCACACTGACAAACAGAACTGTCCGTAAGACAGTAACCCCTAGTCCACCACTGTTCCCACGGTGAAATGTATGAAAATGTACAGCCAGATACCTATATGTGTCTTACTACAGATATCCCTCAAATGTTGTAACATCCTAGGTTAAAAACAATTCATAACCCTCCCTCATAAAATGTCTTACAAGGGCATATAACAGTATTTTACATACACTGACTTCTGGACTGTTCAAGGTCACACGCATTTTGTCCAGCTATAACCCTTATATATATATATATATGGACCCTACCCCACAATTTGTGTGAGATTCCACAACGTCATTGGAATGATAGCAGGAATGCCAGCACTAAATAATGATAGGCCACTACTTAACAACCTCTTACTGCATGACATATGGACAAAGCCTGGTATATAGGTGGAGGACAGAGGCTGGAACACAGACATATTTGCAATATTTCTGTTATAAACTGTGAAAGTTGCTTGTGTTTCAGGATTGCTTGCACCATGCCCTTACTCAGGAATATGAAGTCAGCAACACAAATGGATGTTGTTGTGTACTGATGGCACTCAACAGAGAGAATGCCACTGATATATTACAGAAAAAAACTGTGTGATGAACAGACAAAATATAACAGCCAGTCCTCTGGCCATCATGTGGATAGTCTCACAGTTGAGAGCTATTCAGACAGACTGCATTCCATGCAAAACAAGCATTTACACAGAAACCCTGTAAAACTAGTGGTATTCAATGCATATAACAGCAATACTCACACTGTCCATAGGTCTGGAACCTTATACAAGTATATAGTTGGCCTGTGTCTGCAAGTCCAGTTGTAAGAGAAATTGCTACCTGCTGTCTGTAACACTGCTGCACACACACAGGAATGATGTCTTCCATACAGGAAAGTTAGAGGGACAATGCCCACATGATGTAGCAATTTATAGTAGTGGGTTGCCATGACATTGGTAATTGGAAGTACTACACAGCTGGCTGCATGCAATTAGCAAGTGGTGAACATTGATTGGTGCAGAGGCCATCACCTAATCATGAGCATCACTTACAAAATCCATGTTGCAAGCTATTCAAACCAGCTCAATCCCTGTAGTGGAGAGAGATAGAGAGAAATAAAAATGCTACAAACCAAACCATAACAAAATTAAATAAAACAAGGGACACATAAAGTGTACATAGAAGACAAGAGAATACTAAAACAGGTATGTGAAACATGCATACATGTAACTGAATGTAGTACTTGGTCTGTAATAATGGCGTAGATGATGTGGAAAGATTTATATGCCCTATCAAGACTTGTTGCTGGAGTGATGTCCTTCTGAACAACTGCTATGGACATAGCATCTGGCCCTGTGGGCAATGGGCCATGTCTGTCAACTGTACAGATCAGCACTGAATGACAAGATGTAAGCCATCATGGTGTGTGTGCTGTACCTCAAAACATGTATATAGTGTGGCAAATAGCTGAAGGTGGAAGTAGTGAAGTCATGATAAACACATGCGTTTCAGACTCCACCACCTTCAGGACAGTTATGTTAACATGAAATGTATCATGCACAAACTTCATAGGGGTTTGTACTAGGCTTACCCACAATCTTTTCCTATATATACCCCCCTAATGTTAAGCTGTGTCCATATGTGACACCCTTCTGTTTTGTAGTAAGGCAGAACATTGCAGCTGTGGATGAATGAGATTTAGAGTGTGGACCTGATGTTTGAATGCACTCCATATATATATATATATATACACACACATGTATGTCTACAGATATACAGACACATACACACACACACACACACACACACACACACACACACACACACACACACATTTATATAATATAAGTACATTTCCCTACTGTTAAATGACTTTGCTGCACAATATGTTTGAGAAAACGTTGGGAACACATTGCCCTTTGTTTGAGAATGTGACAGTGGGATGTTGGGGAAGGATAGTAGGTATATTTGGGGAGGTAGGTTGAGTTGGAATACAGACAAGACAGCATACAGGGGCAATATATGACACATGTAAACACCTTGGATGGGGAGGTGTATTTGAAAAGTGGAACCCCATGAGCCCCCAAATGGAAACAGTGGGACCAAGGTCCCCACTTATGGGCAGTCACCACTGCACCTTCACGGCCCTGAAGGTGGCTGAGCTGGGGGCTGAGCAAGAAGAGCATGCAAACCTTGTAATTGTGTATCAAGGGCCTCAAGGTGGTGTAGCAGATCCCCCAGTTCTCTGTGGAGCTCCCTATGCACCAGACCCTTCACATGACTTCAGGTGACAGGATCCTGTCTGTTTGTGCTCTGAGGGGAGGGCGAGCACCATCCCCCTGAGGTGGTTACACCTGAATGTAGTGCAGGACCCGCAGATGATGAGGTCCCAGGGTGGGTCCCAGATCTGCTGTGGCCTGGTAACATGGCCAGATGAGGTGGGAGAGGTGCTTCTGCTGGGAATAGCCTTCCCAAACATGCTATTGTGTCACAGTTTTAAAACATAAGTGGGTAGTAATAGTCCACACAATCCAGGATTACTTCTAACAGCATGCATAGATATCCCCATTAACACAAAACACCAGATTTGGAGCAGTCACATAGCAAGCAGAACACATGCATATATGGAACCATAGTGGCCCTTACAATGGCATCCAGGTGACATTGTTAGCAACAGGCCACCAATAATAGTGTTTCAACATGGAACATGACTAGAAACACATTTCAATATTTGTCGTACAGTATGATGTATGTCCCAACAGTAGGTTTGCTGTAAACATATTCATTGAGTTGTGTGTTCAGATTATTGTTGCAGTTATGGTGGGGGAGCGGCAGAGATGTCAATTAACAACTATTATATCATTGCAGTATGAGGTCCTCAGACCTTTTTTTCCTCTTTATTTCTTTCAGGTAGCATGTCTAGGGAGTGCCTGCCAGTGTATTCCCCCTAGGAAGATGATGTTATCATCAACTACCTGGTGCAGCACCACCAAACACTCACTGGCCGTACAGCCCATGATCTGCAGGAGAGGTCTGCCCTGTTGAACGAACTTGTCCACAGGGTAAACGATGTTGGCCTGCATAACCACAGTTATGAGCAGGTCTGACATCGCTGCACTGACCTCATCCGCCATGCCTGTCAGCATGCTGCTGCAGTTAGGAGGGACCAGCTAGCCACAGGTGAGGGTCATGCCATCCAGCCCCCCCCCCGACACATGCACCTGCCCTCCAGCAAAGCCAAGAACCATCTTATAGCATTTTGGAGGTGGGTGCTACCCACACAATGGACAAAGAGCTTGCAGGTAAGGCCACAGAGCAGATCAGTAGACCACTGTTGCTTATCCATCAGCATCTGTAAAGTTTCATCATACATATGTGAGATACAATATATATAGTCTGTTGCTGCAGTGTAGTAATGAACAGATGTGTATAATCTGTAGTATTATGGGGTTTGTACTATTGATGTACTGAAATGCTGCTCCCACCCTGTACCAATGTCATAGGTGTGGCTACTGATGTCACATCTCTCACACAACTATGTAGGTCCCTCTGGTATACCTCTAGGGCAGCAGCCTGCAGCTGGTGAGTATGGTGTTTTTTATTCAAGTTTGCCAAACAGTGGCCATGTTATGGCCATGATATTTGCATGCACACATTTAACACACCTACCCATAATGCATGCTGTACATGTTCACTTATTGTTGCTGTTAACTGCACTGCATCACAGTGGTCACCATGGTGGCATATCTGAATGGTATGCAAGAGTCCTGCAATATAACTAACAACCTGTCATTGCAAGATGTTTGCACAGAGATGAATATAATGGTGGGACAGATAGCCTACAGTAGGAACATGTCTGAAACATTACCCTTATATAGTGGCTAAATAGTGTATATACCACTATTACAATGGCAACTGTTACAGATCTACACAACGGCATATCACAATACCACATTCCACAACCCTTACAACCTGTAATGTACTCCTAACATGAGCAATGAATATGTAACATGGAATCCTATGTTAGGACAGCAAATATGGGGAATACATACCTTAGCAAACACTTGAAGCATATGTGTGCACACACTCCAAATAACATATTGTAGAAGCAGCTTTTGAGGTACTGACAGCATTCACTCTTCATGAGTATGCACCTTCCATCAAGTACAGGTCCTCAATGTCACACAAAGAAATGGTCTGCTGTCCAGGATGTATGTCCATGACATTTGCCTATATATATATATATATATATATATATATGTATAACATATATGTTTTTTTGTAGTGGAGTCATACATCAGCACCAATAGTCACAACTTCTTAGTGTAAGGGGATGTAATGTAAGTATTGTAGGTATAAATGTAGAATGTTGCTATAGTAACCGGGGTTGTCTTAACACAAATGTTGTGTGGAAAGTCACATCTGATACTGACATGTGCACCATGAGTTACTGACATACATCATAAGATCATCATAGTGCACACATCTTACAAACCATGGAATGGATTCCATATCCAACAGGTAGCACTCAGGAGTGAGAGATGTAGCGTTACCTCACCATTGCATATACCATGGCAAACAATGCAGACAGTCATGTATGTGACGAGGAAATATGGGACAACATTAATGTAGAAAATAAACAGATGGCCATCCAAGACAGATGATGACACATGTTGCAAATTGGTCAGGGAGGCTGCCTAGAAACATGCCGCAACACTGAGGGAGTTGCAGGAATGTCTAGCCAGTACTTGCTGTGCAGTACCTGTGTCGGCAATCACCTGGACTCTGCATAAATGTGGCCTATGAATTACAGTAATCAGATGGGAAAGTTGTTCCACAGGAAACATCATCCAGGGCTCTCTACAGGTAGCATATGCATAACATCAAAAGTCCTCCAGAGGCATGTGTTGCAATGTGTAATGGTGTACCAACACCAAGTTCTAAACCTACAGACATTATTAATAAAGATACATGTGCTGCACAAGCAACACCTCACGCCACCTCAGGCCCATCATCCCCATCTGTACCTTGCTCGTGCTAGTGTACACCTGTATGTTTGCCATTCATTAGCAAGGACTAGGGTGGTACACATGGTGTTCTGAATTTGTGACACTGCAAAATGGCACTCGTGTCACCCATAGTTGTCAAGCATCTGCAAAAGGCTAAGGATGGGGAGGGGTATCATCCTGAAACACAACAGTGAACTGAAGCAGACATCCAAAGCTCGCTAAGAATGGCTGTATCTGCACACAGTCAAAGTCATGAATTGTGGCAGACATAACCCTCACTTCACAGCAATAGTGAAGGCACTGTGTGACCTCCAGGGGCTGTGCACATGAGTTGACCATGCAATCTGGCAGAATTGGCAGACATGTGTAGGGCAGAGTGACCAAATACTGGCAAGTGCAGATGGGCCATGCTAGTATACCCCTTCCAGGAATAGTGACTATTGTAGTACACTTAACAGTTGATACAACAAACCATCATGTTAAGGGTGTGCACACTTATACACCCACATATTGTATACATCTCAATCAGCATCTGCACAGCTAACACATTTGTTTGGTACTGCATTTGATTGCATAGGTTATATGTAACATATCAGGTTTGTGTAATGTTAACATATGCAATATTGTGGCCCTATGGCATATCAGGGAAGAGGGTGCTATGTCAATAAGGTTGTGTACACTCCTTATAGCCACAGTAAGCTTTGAAGGTTGTCAGTGCAATTGATTATATTGCTCATACGTGCACCGCTGATGATGAGATCTGCAAATCAGACATCAGGCATTCACTATTGACATCTCTCCTCATATCATCCCAGGTATGTGTCGGACAAACACATAGGAGCTATGAGCAGCAGAGCAAACATAAGTGACACAAATATACACATTCAGCAACGGTGTTTACACCTGTGAGGTATGTTGCACATTACATGCCAGGGTGCTTAACAGGTTCACAGCAATACTGTGTACATGGGTACAGTGTGTTCCAGGGGAAGGGGCATCACTTACTAACACAACTCATGCATCACAGATATGTATAATGGTGGTAACAGGGATTGACTACAGCTGCAGTGCATGCTGTTGAGTGCCATATGAAATGCATGTTGACAGTTGGGTAATGAGAGGTCTGTGTGTATTATCTTTGTGCAACCTCATGTGTAAGTGTGTGTGTGTGTGTGTGTGTGTGTGTGTGTGTGTGTGTGTGTGTGTGTGTGTGTGTGTGTGTGTGTGTGTGTGTGTGTGTGTGTGTGTGTGTGTGTGTGTGTGTGTGTGTGTGTACAGTTAAGCAATGACGTACAGATCTTAAAGTGTGTTTCTTGTTTTCCCCTCACAGGTGGCGAGGTGGGTCAGGGTCCTTCCTGCAGGCAAACTGATGTTAGTGTCTATAATGACTCTGACAGTGATGATAGGTATAGTGAGGCACAGGCAGGGTTGTCAGGGGCTGAAGCTGTGCCATCGGTTGACATCCCACTGTTATCCATCCCATCCCCGCACACAGTCACATTGCCTATACATACCCAATCACCAGTGGCCATAGATGAGGGACAGTTGGCAGGTAATGGCATGGGACAGGACAGTGTGGTGACTATGGCAAGTGTGTCTGGACACAGAAGCCATAGCCAGATTACTAGCAAGGTACCACACAGGCAGATGTACAGGGGTGCTTGTAGGAGGGATGCTGGTCATCATGTCCCTAGCAGAAGTGCCACAGCAGATGTTACCAAATGAATCATTCAGGTCATCATGGAGGCACAGGCATGTATGGAATGTTATACCAGACAGGGTCTGAGGCTCCAGAGGGCTACTTATTCTACTGTTATTGATAACATATGTGATCTTGCAGGTGCCCACTGTTATTTTGCAGATGTCCTGGATAGATGGTTGGGTGAGATGGCGGGAATCCTTGAACATGCAATGGCTGTGCTTGAGCATATGTTGGGAGTAGTGTGACAGCAACATGGATGTAGGTCAGCAACACCAACAGATGGAGGTTGATGTGGATGTACAACAAATCAGAGCCCGTCCTGTAGTGGAAGAACCAGCACCAGCACTGCAGGGGGGCACTGTCCACACCATAACATAGCAGGCCATGTGCATGTGGTCCTGGCCAGTGCCAAGAGGGACACAGATCCAGCAGGCATTTGTCATCTTCAGGGGAGAGTACCATATCTGGCCTTGTACCTGGTAGTGCCAGTGGAACCCCTGGCAGGCACAGTTCTCATGTCCGTGGCCGGAGACGGTGAACTGCACACCCTGCCAGGTATAGTCTGCACCTGTCCAACAACCCCTGTATAGGGCAGCCACACGGCAGAGCTGTATGCATACATACACACACACACATCACCAACACAGTGAGGGCAACCCCATTCCTACACACATCACATCTGCACAGCCCAATTAATAATAAAAACCCCTGACCCACACACATGATGTCTCTAGGACTCTGTCAAACCCAAAACACACCCTGTGCATATGATGATACCTGTGCCACATCCCTGTCATCCATAACATTGATGCAGTGACAGGCTAATATGGTTCTGTTTCACAGGGTGAAGGTACTAAGGTGTACCAATGTAATCATGTGTAACATGTTTTCAGCACTAAAGTTTAATGCTTACATGTCAGGATTTGTAGCTGTCTAGCCATGATGCATTATAGCTGTTATTAACACTGAGTGATTATGTTCTCCATAATATATTCCATGTGTGTTGTAAGTGTCTATGTGTCAGCAGCATGTTGGTCTGCTCTTGTTTCCTACAAGGGGTTTGGCACTCTAGTGACACCTTGACTGTGCCATATCCTGGGTACAGCTGTACACAAGTCACAGGTCTGTATAACAGTTACTACATGTGCCACATGGCTGATAGGTCTGAGGGTGTATACAGGTGAGTGCATGGTGGCTGATGTCAGCAGCATTTCTGCAGTGGACAATGGTAAGTGTACTGGGTGGTACACACCACATGTTTGTGTATAACACACACACACACACACACACACACACACACACACACACACACACACACACACACACACACACACACGCACACACACCCACACACACACAGAGGCTTTGATGCTGATGCAATACCCAGAGAATACTGTACACATAGATGTATGTACATTTGCAGGGAACCCATTTTAGCCTATGTAATTCCAACAAGAAAGAATAGCCACATCACATTAGGAAATAATTAGTATGCTAGTTTAATGTCATTGACGATGGTACTGGCAAGGTATATGTCCCCTTCCCCAATGTAGTGCAATCCTTGTCTTGGTAAACATAGGTGTGCTAGTGTGGGTGGCACAGCCCTACCCTTTGGAGTGTGTGGGGTAGTGTGGAACCGCAGATAGTGTGACTGACAACTACTTAACCTGTTAACATGAACCGTACAGTAATACAGCCAACTAAGTGGGGGATACACACAACAATAACCCCAATGATGGTGGCTGTGTCCACAAGATCCACACCCAACTAAATATACCAACCCCAGTATCACTGTACAGCTATATAGTGGGGAAGATGACATTTACACATCTACTACTAATTTTGAAGGAATGAATTTCCACAAGATGATACCTTTGAAATGTTAGCATTTGCCAGTCAGTTCTCGGACAGATGACTTCCTGGGACATGTATTTTTCTGCAAAATAAAGTAGATCCCTTCACACACACACACACACACACACACACACACACACACACACACACACACACACACACACACACACACACACACACACACTCTTACTTGGCAACATTGAGAGTAGAACAGCTACCTAGGTACTTATTGCTACTAATGTGTGTGGCCATAATTGCACACACCACACAGCTTTTAGGATGAGGTGTGTCCTAGGTTACTTGTTAATTGAGGAACATCACCAGGCCTTGTACAGTATGGTAATGGGGGAAGTACTGGTTGTTTATGAACAATACATAGTGTGACATACTGCCATATACACATTGACAAACATATAACAGTCATAGACACATCTGAGAGACCTGGGTTTATCAGTGCTAACTACCTTGTCAGTGAGTTCATTCTGTTACAGATAATTTGCACACAGCACATGCATCATTGGCCTGGGTAGCATAATCAGTTACCTGGATGGTTTATGGTGACAGTGGTCCCCATACAGTGGACCTTGGGATATGTACTGGGGGTACCATGGTGGACAGACAGTGTTCCCAGCACCCACACCCCACATTGGATATTTTACTCACTGAAACCCATGTTAATACTCTGACATACCCACAATCATACATTGACCAAGACTGCAATACAACCCCTTGTCTATCGCAAGAGTGCTGCTATAGGGATATGCATCTATTGCACATGCCACAGGGATAGTAGGGTGATGGTTTGTCATGGCTATCCTACAGTCAGCAACATCACTATTCCTAATACTGTATGTGGCCTCAGAATTCTGTATCCAACAAATATACACACTTGCACACATGCACACACTTGCCAGGACTCAGAGGGTAACCCATGCCTATCTACCCATTTTTTCAATAGTGTTGTGCTGGCACTGCAAGCTCCAGGTAGCCCATAGTGTGAAAAGTGTAACAAGGTACATGTAATGTCCATTACAGCAGCAGCTATTTCTAACTATGGCAATGGGGGGTGTAGTAGGTGAGAAGGCCCTCAAGGTATTATCATCTACAGGTTGACAAACACACAGACACTGTTATTCTCATTAATGCACACTGACACATTTGTCAGTACTGGGGTCCATAGGTAGAGGTGTTCCTAGGTGTGTACCAGGATATTGTTCATGGAGAGATGAGAAGAGTAGTGGATGTGGGTACAGTGGTATCATGTCACCTGCCATTTGTCAGCAGGCCGTCTATCAACTGATGTCATGTGAGTGATCCTCAGAGTGAGTGTTAAATGCAACAGCCAATCATCTGGTTGCCTCTTGCAGAGGGCCAGTGAGGTGCTCCAATTGACACGTAAGCAACATATATTACATAACATGTCCAGTATCTGTCTTGGAGACCTATGCCTATGCATGTTCTGTTGACTGCAGTAGTGTAGTTGAGGTATCCATGGCATGTGGTGCATACAAGGTGGTGTTTCCTAGCTGTGGCATTCATAACACAGCTGGGCAGGCATGTCAGTGTCAGTCAAGCATATCTTGCCTATAAGCAGCCAAGATGGATACCTGACATGTGCACATCTGTACAGAGGACAGGCAGGCATCAGCAAGCCAACTGGTTATGCATTAGGATGAATGTTTTGACAGATAGACATCTGACACTGATACGTATGCCATTACTACATGACAGCAGCCCTCAATGATATGTCCTATACACACAGTAGTCTATAGTTAATACCCACATGTCAGATCAATATCCAGTAGCAAACACTTAATAACACACAGATCACACACCAAGAACATGATATTCAGGATTCAGAGTCCATCTTTGCATGCAAGGGTGTTTGGTTCCAGTAATACAATCTGCAATCTACTCTTACTTGGGAAAGCACTGTTAACAGTAGTAATGTAATGATACACTACATGCAAATATGACTGCATATAACCTGGGATACTACCCATGTATGAAACATATTAAAATGGAAAAGAGTGGTGTACAAGCCAAATATACTCAGGTGTCCCAAACAGTAGACTCACACCCCTTGCTACTGTAATGACAGCACATAGAAGCATGTTATGTACATGGAGTTGAATACACTTATTAAAGATGTCATTACCATGCTACTTCATCAGACTGAAATGTGATCACTGGTTGAGCCATGCTTAGCAGGTGTAAGCATTGCTTCAATATAAATGCTAAGCAGATTTGCACACTAGTAAGCGAAGCCTACACGGTGTAAGTGGGTTTTCATTTAACAGTATGTTAGCAAACCCATTTAAAGCTGCTCAAAACTGTCTTGACCACTCTGTATCCAACAGTCCTTGTTCTGCCTAGCAACAAAATAAACAGCCCTTGCAGGTTTTGAACCCAGGACCCTGTACACTATACTGACAGCAGTTAACCACTTAGTCATCACAGCTATGAAAACATTTGTTGTTTTATCCAATATATCTGTCAGTACACATACTAAATAGTTGTGAACAACTGTTTTGACTTCTACAATTGTGTAGTACTTGTTAGTGAAAATATTGTTGAATCAGTATGTTGTTATATCTATGTAAACGCATATCAGATAAATATTTTGGGATACATCTGAGAAGGTAAATACAACACTCATGTTTACACATAAGCATATATATATATATATATATATATATATATATATATATATATATATATATATATATGTATACATGTACACACACATATATATTTATATATTGCTTTATATATTGATATATAGCTCTATCTGTATATATATATATATATATATATATATATATGTGTGTGTGTGTGTGTGTGTGTGTATATATATATATATATATATATATATATATATATATATATATATATATATATGTGTGTGTGTGTATAACATATGTCCATAACATGTAGTGGAGTCATATCTCAGCACCAATCATCACAACCTCTTAGTGCAAGGGGATGTCATGTATGTATTGCAGGTATAAATGTAGACTGTTGCTACTGTAACATGGGTTGTGTTAATAGAAATGTTATCTAGGAAGTCACATCTGATACTGACATGTGCACCATCAGTTACTGACAGACATCATAAGATCATCATAGTGCAGTACCACACAAATCACAGTAATGATCCCATGGAGCACAGCAGAGATATGACCAATACATGTGGACAGTCTGACAAACTCTGATCAGTCCAGAGGTATACACAGAACTCCTTAGTGCAAGACGTGTGGACTAAGCCTGACAAAGTGGATGTTTACAGCCATGTAAATAGGGATATCATGAAAATACTGGAATAGATAAGCTGACACAGTTTATGCATTCACACACTCCTGTCTGTCCTAACACATATTAACTGGAGGAGCAGAGGTCAGAAGCTCACATACTACTCACTAGTAGGTGACATACATCTGTACAGCATCCCACCTATTTGTCAGAAATACACAGTTATGGTGGCCCGGCAACAGCACATCTGACAAATATCTGGACATAACATTACACTAGGTAAATACACTGAGCTGTTAGGCATGTCACAAAGCACTGTGCAAACTACAGGCAGACTGCCACAACACTGGTGTTTGTTTCTTATGGGGGAATACACATGCACTTGCAAATATGGCAGGCTCTACATGCATGTAACAGCAGGGAGTAACAGACATCAGTGTGAAAGTGCATACACACAACCAATCTGAACACAGGCACAGTCACATATGGTAAGCTAATTAATATTACAGTATATGGACTGTGTGGACAACACCATCCTCATATGTGCCACTCGCACACTAACCCTACACATACTGGGCTAATACACAGTGTATTCCGATGCCTGACTGTGGTATGGGACATGTGTCGGTCTGGCCCTACAAACATGTACGCCAATAGGGTACCATGCACTGGAGCAGAATGCAACATCAGACAGAACAGGACCAAGAACAATGGCATCTACCACAGTCTGTACACAGGCCAAGGTACATATTCACAATACACACTATGTCAACAATCACCATAAATACACAGACCTCAGTACTGTACACACTACAACATGATGTCCATGTTATGTGCTCAAATATAAGGCCTACTATACATAACATGTCTATCAGTCTGATATCTCACTGGATTGTTATCAGGTATGATGTCAGTAAATAATGATGTACTGAACATATGCACCTCGTACTGTATGACATATGGACAAAGGTTGACAGACTTGGGGTTGGAGGCACACACACAGGGCCAATATTGACATGTTGCTATGATAAACTCATACATTTACAGGTGTAACAGGGTTTGTTGTGATATGACTTCTGAGGGATATGAAGTCAGTAACTCACATGGCTGTCACCATGTACTGAATGCAATCCTCAGAGTATGCTACTGCATTTCTAAAGATAGGTCATTTGTGAGTAACCCAACACATGTAAGACTCCAAACTCTGGCCAATCTGCAGATAGCCCTACAGGTGAGAGTTTCCTTGAACCACATAACACTGTCATGCCAGATATTATATCATGTAGAACAGCTATATACACACAAACCGTGTTAAACCAACATTACCTCAAATGTAGAAGAGCAATCCTCATACCTCTAAACTGTGCAGATTGTCACAGAATGTCCAGATTTTTGCCTCATATTTTTGGTGTGTTCCTCTTAAAATCTGTACTTTTCTGACAAATAGTTGAGGATTGATGTCATTATATAATGACAAACATTTGAGTTTAAGACTCCAAATCCTTCAGAAAATTAATGCTAATGCAAGAGCTATTATTCTGTCTAGTTTCAAAGTTTGTAAGAGCAATATTTAAAATCTGTCCCTATTTGCCCCACCATCATTTTAGGCTTTGTTCAGATTTTTTGCTGTAAGAGGTTGAGAGGTATGGCAATGCTTACATTCTGTTCACATGTCTGGAACATCCCCCTCCTGTTTGCTGGCCTGTCTCCACAGTGTATTTTGTAAGAGGTATGTCCAACTACCCTCTGTGATGCTGTTTGTCAAACACCCACATGAAGTCCTGTTCACAGTGAAGGAAAATGGTCAACACCCACATGAAGTGCTTAGTTATAGGAGTGTGTTTCCATCTAATTGGCTATAGGAATGATACCACAGCTGTTCCACATACAGTTAGCAACTGGGGGACTGCAGGTTGTGCACAGGCCATCAGCTGATCATGAACATCACTTACAAAACACAAGCTGCTGCCTAAACAAAGCAGATGTACTTTTCCACATCCACCAGAGAGGGAGTGGGAGAGAGAGATAGAAACAAAGTGAAAGGAAGGGAGTTGGAGAGTAAGAGCCAAGCGTGTTTGTGTATGATCCATGGGTGGATAATGGTATCGGGGCATTATGATGGTTGCCTATATTGTGTACTAATCCATACTGTCGCATGGCTGTACACATTTATGGCTGAGGATTGTCTACAACAATCTCTACAATGTTTGGAAAATGTTGGCCTTGTAATGTCGACAATAGGACATGTAGCTCCTCAATATAATGATGTAGCAAAACCCACACTGCAATGGAGACTGTCATTATACAATCACATCAACACCCACACAGGGCACTGATGACACACGCACATAAACACACACTTACCAGTACTGAGTTTCAAACCCCTACCTGACTATGTATTGCTATTACATTGTGATGCAGTTAGCACACCCACCACAGAGCTTACATGTTGGAGAGCTGCCCAAAGGTACCTTTGAAGGTGACATCAGAAACAATGATAAAGGAGAGATAAGGGAAGTGTAGTACATGTGACTGTCCACAAAAGCAGATGTCAAGGAAGACACACCCACACTCTCTCAGGGAATCACACACATTATCACAGTTGGTAGGGTCAGGATTAGAAATCCTACCTAATTAGTTTGCTACACTACAGTATTACACATTTATCACATGAACCACAGAGCTTTTTAGGCTGATATATAGCCAAAGGGTTATTTCAAGGTGACTGACATCAGCAGGTGTGCTACAGTTGGGCAATGGGAGGTGTAGTGAGTGTGAATGGCTTCAAAATCATTAATCTCCACACACACACACACACTCACACACTTGACAGTATTGAAATGCATGGGTTCATTGCTTCACAGGTGTGTAGTAGTTGACTGTGCCTGAAGGCTGTACAAAGCTAGGCAAAGGGAAAACCTTGGCATCAGGCCACATGACAATGGTCTCCAGTGTGGCTCATGGGTGTAGTCCTTGGATTTGCCCATACAGGTGGGTATTGTATTCACCATCCACTCATCTGGGTTACTACTGGGGGTGGCCAGTGCTGTGCAATGCTTGCCATGTATGTGATCTATATTCCATAACATGGGCAGTGTCTGGATTGTGCACATGTCCCACATGCATGTTCTGTGACATGTTGAAGTGTACTTGAGGTCTCTGGGGCATGTTGTGTGGACAGATTGTTATCATCTGATGTGGAATTCCTGACCTCATTTGGTGAGACCTGGCTATGGAACTGAGGTCGTGCTTACACCTACATTGACAGCATGATACAGGTATCCAGTGGAGTTAGTGGCATATATCCATGCAGGGCATGTGTATAAGGCACAGTATTCCCTTTGTGGGTTAAATTTGCAGACTCTACACTTGTTGCAGACGTCCAGTGGGGAACATAGCAAAGGACCACTGTAAACATTTATATGCCTATTGTAGGGATGGAACAGGGTGCCATGCCCTTTTACTTGCTGGATAACAGACACTCAGTCAGGAGTTGTTACACATCACAGTAAATTCTGATGTCAGTGGCACTGTTGTGGTCAACAGGCATGTAGTCCACTGCAATCACAACATGGTTACTATCTCAGGCAATATGCATGGAACTACCAATGTAGTGGTTGTTGCCTAGCCAAGTGTGTTTGTGTATGAGACATGGGTGGAGAGTGTTCTCTGAGTAATACAAGGGTTGCCTATATTGTTCACCAATCCATAATGTCACATGTAGGGCTATGGATTGTCTACACCAGCCGCTCTGCTGTTTGACTTCTGTTGTCCTTGTAAGGTTGACATTGTGACACATAGTAGGTCCTCAATATAATCATTTTGCAAAACCTGCCCCACAAAGCATTCTGTCATTACACAATCACAGCAACCTCCACACAGGATACTGATGACAGAGACATACGCACACACACATACACACACACACACACACACACACACACACACACACACACACACACACACACACACACACACACACACACACATACACACTTGCCAGTACTGAGATTCAAACCGCTACCTAGCTATGTATTGCTACTACAGTGCACTGCATTTATCGCACATGACATGGAGCTTATTGGATGGATGTTGTCCCAAGGTACTTCTAAGGTGAGGAACATCACCGGCCCTTATAAATACTGGCATTGGGTGATGTAGTGGGTGAGAGATCCCAAAGGTAATTCTACCCTAATCGCATATTTACATTAGCAGGGTTGAGGTTCAGAGCTGTATGTAATAACCTTTAAGGACCATTATGTTACACATTTATCACATGGTTTAGGCTTTGCAACAGATACTTGCAAGGTGGATGATATCTGCAGGAATGCTAAAGTCAGGCTCTGAGATGTGTACTGGCTGTAAATGGGGCCAAAATATTTGAGATACACACACAAACAATTGCCACAGATGAGATTCAAACCCATAGTTGTGCAGTTATTGATATGACATTGTTCCACATTTATGGCATTCACCAGAGAGCTTACAGTGTTAGCCCTTCTCCAAAGGTATATTTAAAGTTGAATGACATCAGCAGGCTTGCTAAAGTTGGCCAATGGTAGGTGTAGTGACTGTGAATGAACTCAAAATCATTGATCCCTACACACACAAACAAACACACACACAGAGTTTCACAGTTGCCATGCCTGGGATTAGAATTCCTACCTAACTAGTACATCATGCTATAGCATTACGCAGTTATTGCATGTGCCACAGAGCATATAGGGGTGATGCTTCTACAAAGAGGTATTTCAAGGTGACTGACATCAGCAGGCTTGCTGAACTAGGGCAATGGGGAGTTCTGTTTGTGTGAATGGGCCATAAACTATTCCTGTGGGTAAACACACACAACACTCAGTCACAGACAACTTTACATTTTACAGGGCTCTGTATACGACTGCTAGATGAATAATAAATTGTACTGTCATGCTACACATTTACCACAATCACCACATACACTTTAGCGCTGAGGGCTACCAGATGCAAATGTCTACAGTGATAGACATCGGCACATCATGTGATACTGGCCAATTGGATGTGTGGTGGGTGGGACAGGCCTCATGATGGGAAGCTCTTTGTCACTGTCGGTCTCCCTCTTCCCCACATCTCTGTTTGTGTATGTTTGACCTATTATAGTGTGTTGTCTTTGGATATATGTGTGTATTCCTATCCGATGTGTGTGCAAAGCATGAATGGTGTGCAATGTGGTGTGTGTGTACAGAAATCTGCAACTGACAGATATGTATAGTCCTCTGTTGTTGTCAGACATGGGCTTCATTGCATGTGGGAGCATGGCCAGTATGAACTTCTGTATTGAATGTGTAAATCCATTACAGGTTGGTTGACAATATGGAGTCACAATGGGCAAAGGATAGTGGGATACTGTAACTAATTGTGTCTGTGCTGCTTGTGCTACCTGGCTTTAGTGTTAGCAGAGATATTCAGACATATGCACTGTTTTACACTGTGATGTATTATGTCATCAACTACTGACAGATAAACTTATTTGGTCACAGTAATTTCCTGGGGAATACAAGATGAATGAAGCTGTGTCCATTATCGTGGTCTGCAGCCTACATATTCTTGCACAGTCATATCATTCTGGAGGGGGAGCTGCAGACACTTGCTGATGGGTCTGTGTAAATGGTCCAGCACCTTGGTACTGTGGTGGCTGAGGATCCCCTGTTTGTACATCTATTGACGTGACAGAATGGTCATATCCTGCTGTGGCCATACCTCTCTGCTGTACAGATTCACATATGTTACTCAGAGGCAGGGTTCATATATCTGGTCAGTTCCCCTTCACATTGTCATTTATGAGCAGATTTTTACCCACCCATTACTGGGTTTGCAAGCAGGGATTGTATTGGCACACATCAGAGTTTCAGACTTCACACACTCCATGGCGTCCATGCTTCTACACCCCCCTCTGTTATTCTATCCTCTTCCTAACATTATGCAAGCAATATCTGATAAGTATCCCTATAGTTATCCCTTCATCACAGCGGTATTTAGGAGTTAGTCCACAGTTCATACAGTAGGACATGGTGGGCATGCTACTGGGATTTGTCAACATGGCCTTGCATTTGTGTTCTGTAGACTGTGTTATGTTGTTATTTGGGACTCCATGAGATAACATACACTGGCAGTATGGGTGATGCACAGGCCTTTGACAGAGGACTGTAGGGCATTTGCTAGCAATGCAGGTCATCTGTAGCAGGCCAATGCATTCTGTCACTCCTATAGTCCCAGGCTGCAAGCCACTGAATTCCCCTGGGGTGACAGGGTAGGTGTGTGAGGTGTTAATGGCAATAGTTCCTGTCCTTATTAATCCATTGGTGTGGATGCTGGTTGGGTGCTGCTTACAGCTAGGGACACACCTGCATGAGACACCTCTTCAGCATGCTGCATTCTGTGGGTATTCCCATACAGAAGTTGGAGTCATACTCTTCTCATTCCCAACAGCAGGAATATGACCTGTGATCAACCTGTGGCTGGGGTGAGCTGAGCGCATGTGGGCTATGGAAGTTTCTTGCAGCTGACTCACAGTTATACCTAAGATGTTCCCCTTATGCTGGCGTGTGTGGGAACATCAGCAGTTTCTCATTACTTCATAACTGTGCCTTTTGTGGTCTTCCAGTGATTGGCCAGACTACATCAGTATTCCATACTACACAGACAACTAATGTGCTGCTAACCTGTATGTACAATTCCAAAGGTGTGTGCATTTGACAGTTACATTTTATATACTCTGTCTAGGGTACTTCTACATGTGTACTGTGTGTATGTCTGGGCCCACATTCATGACATGTCCATCTTTCAGATGGTGACAGATATTACATCTGAACAATGAATATGGATGACTGCTGGATTGGGTCTTGCTGGGATGCATTGTGTTTGGCACTGCAGTTGTCAGAACATGGCCCTGTCATCAACAGTACTGGCCATAGGCCACTGGGACACAACCCTCCATGCCAACATGCTGACCATTCCACACATTATACAACACACAACAACCTAACACACAATAGCCCTGCATATTGCACACATGCAACAATCTATCCTGCTAATTTGGCCAGCTCAGGTAATCTGTGCTCCACTGTTATTAAATCCACATGTACATGTTACTACATTTCTACATAGGATTGTGGGGGCTGGGGCACACCTGACAACTGTAAACATTTGCTATGACTGTACTGGTATTTCACGTACTCTGTTGGCTTCCATTTCATTCTGTATTATGTCCTATCATGTAGACTAGAGGCATATCAGTGGAGTACAGATCTTAGGTTTTATTGATTTGGATTTCAGTTTCAGACTTCTTACCCTTCAAAACTTACATCCAACTGCCTGACCTGTTGTAGTCTGTCTGTGTAGGTCTGCAGGGGGGGGGGGCTGTTCTCCATTGGCATCAATTGGAGACCTTAGCACAGTCTTTCTTTGTGGTCATCTACACCTGTCCTGCTGGCTGAGACTGTTGTTGGGTATGTGAGCTTCACTGCCATGCATGTGTGTGCCCTATGGACACACATTTGAGCCACCACATGTCCTGCAGTGGGATTTGTCATCTTGTCTAGTACTGCCTAGTTTGTTGACACCAGTATTTGTTATGGATTTCATGCTGCCCATGTAGGTGTCTACTATCTACTGCCATCCCAGTCAGCCATCCAATTCCCTTGCATGCTCACATCCGTGCCATAGATAAAAGTAGCAGAACATACTACTCCATTCAGCAATTGACAGGGAGAGAGACTTACCTTGAGGCTGTGCCAATATTGAGGATGGTGCTGGAGGGCTGACTATACTGGATGCACATAGTACACTCCCTATACATGGTAAAGGACAAGTAGTGTCATGTTTGTTATCCCTTTTACTGTATGTGTGAGTCAGAGAGAAGTGTCATTCCCTGGGTTCCTACTGTGTCAGCGTATGTGCTATGGGTTGCCTTTTTTGCCAAAGCCTGGGCATACTCAGAACATATCCTTCTGCCTACAGGGCCAGGCTCAGGTTGTTCCTCCTCCAAGTTACTCTGTGCCTGTGCTGGCCTTGGCAATGGTGAGGGGCTGTGTGGCCCTGCCCCATGCTGTTCCTGCTGCAGCTGTTTCCACAGGATCATATTGTGTAGCATGGCACATACAATGAAAATTTGTGTACATGTAACTGGAGAGTACTGCAAGGCTCCACTGGGTATGTTTGGGCACTGGAACCGTGACTTGAGCATCCCAAACACACGCTCTTTTATAATTCTGGTTTGTGCATGTGCCTCATTATGAAGTTCTTGTTAGTTGTGTGTGCATTTCTGATGGGTGTCATCAGCCATGGCTCCAGGGCATAACCAGCATTCCCCACTAGGTGGCCATATGGGATGTCCCCAATGGCAAATCGCTGGCACAGCTGCGTCATATGCTAGATGTGGGAGTCATGATATCTTCCAGGGCTGCCAGCACACACATTCAGTATAATGCCCTGTGCATCGCACATGACCTGGCAGTTGATGTAGGAGAAGCCCTTGAGGTTTATGTAGACCATACCCCGCTTGCCGGGTGGTGCTTTGAACTGTATGTGTGTGCAGTCTATAGCACCCACTACCTCAGGGTATTCTGCTCTTTGGTGGAAGAAACGCATATTGCTGTTCAACACCTCACGGGTGTTGTGGAAGTATTTGTGCTCACTGGCATGTGCTGACATGGCATCCAGGAACTGGTGGAGTACCCTGGATGCTGATGCCTCTGAGATCCCCATAATATCCCCAGTTGGCCTTTGGAAGGTACCTGTGGCTAGTATTCTTAAGCCTAAATATACTTTTGTATCCACTGGGATGGGTTCCCCTCTGTTGGTTCTGTGTGTGAGGCATGGCCGGCACAGCTCAACAATTTGCTGTAGGAGGTCCCTGTCCACCCTATAGCACTCCACTATATCCAGCTCATGTAGCCTGTGGTAGGTTACCCTGGGTCTGTACACTCTTCTCCTTCTTCTCACTGTGGGTTGGTCATCGGCATTCTCATCCTCACCACCCTCATCCTCTTCCACATATTGATTTATAAGAGCAACAGCAGCCCCTATCATTTTGTTGGTTTTGTTAGATAACATTTCCACATTTGCGTACACCTGTGGTGTAGAGTTTGTGGGAAAAACCATAGTGAAAGGTGTTTGCATAGTTTATAACAGTGTGCTGGGCTGGGCTGCTGTCTGTGTAATTGGCTGATTCTGATACATTTCACCTGCCAGTTATGCTAGTTCTCCTTGATTACCTTCCTACTGCTGTTTTCCCTTCTCACTGCCTTCCCATTTAAGCCCGAGGTGCTCCACACATACCCGGTGCTTAGATGTGAATGGAGCTGCTATTTCCTGTGGGGTTTTTTTGTTTAAAACCTGGTGCGTGGCACGCACACCCATTTAGGCAATGTAAATACTGCTAGGTAGCTTCAGACACACCCCCTTCCTAAGCTGTGCTTAGCTAAGAGCAAATACGGGTCACTGTGTTCCAACAAGCTTACAGCAGTCATGACACTCCCCCTCATGAGGTCATCTAGCTCTTAGGCTTAGTTATTGCACCTACATATTGGGGTGCAAGCCAGCACTGAGGGGAAATCTGTGATTCAGTATCATTCCCCTCATTTGCATAGAACTGATGCTAATGAATGGTTACAAAACTGACACTCAGCCTTCCCCCTTAGCAATTACTATTCCATGGTCTTGTTGTGTTATCAGTGCCATTGACTCATCATTATCATCTTTCGGCTGTTTCCGTTAGGGGTCGTCACAGTGGATCATCTGTTTCCATTTCTTCCTGTCCTCTGCATCTTGCTCTGTCACACCAACCACCTGCATGTCCTCTCTCACCACATCCATAAACCTTATCTTAGGCCTTCCTCTTTTCCTGCTAACTGGTAGCTTCATACTTAGCATCTTTTTCCCAATATACTCTGCATCCCTCCTCAGCACATGTCCAGACCAATATAATATTGCCTCTCTGGCTTTGTCTCCAAACCTTCCAACCTGGGCTGACCCTCTAATATACTTATTCCTAATCCTGTCCACCATCATTACCCCCAGTGCAAATCTTAACATATTTAACTCTGCCACATCCAGCTCGAACTCCTGCCTTTTTGTCAGTGCCACTGTCTCCAACCCATATAACATAGCTGGTATCACTACCCTCTTGTAGACCTTCCCTTTCACTCTTAGTGATACTTGTCTGTCGCAAATCACTCCAGGCACTCTTCTCCACCCACTCCATCCTGCCTCTCTTCTTCACCTCTCTTCCACACTCATCATTACTCTGAACTATTGATCCCAAGTATTTAAACTCATCCACCTTCACCACCTCTACTACTTGCATCCTCACCATTCCTCTAGCCTCCCTCTCATTCACACATATATATTCTGTCTTAGTTCTGCTGACCTTCATTCCTCTTCTCTCTAGAGCATATCTCCATCTCTCCAGGGTCTCCTCCACCTGTTCCCTACTCTCACTACAGATCACAATGTCATCTGCAAACATCATAGTCCACGGGGACTCCTGTCTGATCTCGTCTGTAAACCTGTCCATCACCATTGCAAATAAGAAAGGGCTCAGAGCTGATCCTTGATGTAATCCTACATCCACCTTAAATGCATCCATCACTCCCACCGCAGACCTCACCGCTGTCACACTACCCTCGTACATATCCTTGACTATTATGGCAAAATTATGATTTTGGCTTAAAAGCTTATTTCCAGCTTTTTTTTCTTATTTTTGGACCGATCCCATTTGAGCACTGCTGCCCTACGCTTAACCAGATGAAATTGGCCAAAAAAGTTATTTTCTATAATTTCAAAACTATTTTTCATGCCTATGGCCATATATTTGGCCATTGGCATGCCTAACCCTTATAATACATGCTTTTTTATGAGCTGTCATGCCTCCATTTTTGTAGTTTGCAGAAATGTATTCAGCTACTGGCTGAATACATTTCTGGAGTCTACACTATTCCTCTGCGGATGCCTGTCTGCTTCCTGGATCGCTAATACACCTCATTTGCATGTTTTTGACAAGCAAAGGAGGTAATTAGCATACAGGGGCTGTGTCCATGCAGGAATAGTGCAGGAGGGCTCATGCACATCCCAGGAGCTCATTCCTGGATCGCAGATCGGCCATATTGCCTGCAGCAGCTCTTGCACTATTTTTGCACACCATGCAGAGCTTGCTGAATCCCATGGACTGTCATTTCTTTGGCGAAAAGGAGTAGCCATTCAAAATCTTTGATATTTTCCACCTTTTAATTTCATAAGTCCACTGAATTGATTGCCAGCCTAAAACAATGCACAGCAAGTGACAGAATAATCTTTGCAGCCATCTCTCTCCCTCTCTGAATTTCTCTAATATCCTTCTTAACAATGTAGAAGAAGCGAATGTTGTCTTGGATCATGTCACTTAGCTAGTGCTGTTTAACAAGCTAAAATGCTATGGCTTAGACAGCAAATTGCTTGACTGACTGCTAAATGAACAGTATGACACTAGTGTCCTTGTCGGTAACCCTCTTTCTTTTTTTGCCCATGGTTTAATTCAGGGGTGTGCTTCAGTAGTCTCTCCTTAGGTAGCTTCCATTTTCCTATTACACACATTCTTTCCTGTACATTGACCCAAATTTTAAGCATATTCTACATACTGAAGTGAGAAAAGTATTGAGAAATTTGCAAGCAGATTTTTCTCTTGTAATTATCATGGCTGCAAAGTCTGAACAAATTTGAAGTGAGATACAGATGGTTATTTAGTATTTTTCAGGAAACACATTGCGGCTATTGATGTTAATATGTTGGTTAGTATATCAGAAAGAATTAACAACCAGTAGAAACTTTTTTGGCTTTGATAGGACAGCAGAATGAGACAATTTTATTACAAGAAAATAATGCAACACTTGTCTAAAATCGGAGTGATCTCACCTACGGATGTATCACCAAAAATACATGATCATTCCACTAAACCCCTACTAAGGTGTTTCCTTAAGATACTAATCTGGGACCTTTAATTTCTGAAGTTAAATCAACCATTATGGACTAGGGCAAAAATTTTATACTATTGAGTAATGTCTTGCTTTAATCAAAAAAAAAAATAAAAAATCAGGGAAGTGAGAGATGCAGGCATAGTCACACATTTATAGCATACCAAGTATACTGATTGGTCATGAGTGCTAAAGAACATTCTGAAGATGGATTGCAATGCTTTCTGTTTGGATGCTTAATCAGCTCAGACTAAAGAGAATATATCAGGAATGCTCTTGAGAAATAGTGATAGTTTTTCAAGTTAATGATACTCTGACATAATACAGTTTGATATTAATAAAAGAAGTACATATGTGACTGGCCACAAATAAAATGTGTGCAGTTATATTGCACTCATGTACATCCACTGCTCTATAACACTGTAGTCTGGAGAGATAATGCCTTGAATATTACCCAAATAACCTGAGCTTGATTTGTGACACACGCCAATTATAGCATAGGAGGTGAATGGCAAATGTCATCTGATAAATGCTGGGTAAAGGTACTGGTAGCATTTTCCTACATGTAAATAAATGTTTTCAGGAATAACAGCCACAACTAGAGATTCTAGCTTGGTTCACTAAGACAGTGGAGTCAGCTATCATTAACGTGTTGGTGAGAAAAGTGACATAGAGAAGGTGGACATAGTGGGTACTAATGGAAATACAGGTACCCACATCAGCCACGAAGGGACAAGGATACAACCTAATGAAAAAAACAGATTTTTGTATGAATGATGGCTTCATAGCTGGCTGTCATCTTGTAAAGAATGAATGAAATTAATATTTTCAGATGTTTTATTGCTGGCAGGCAGTGGGAGTGGGGTAGAGACTAAAACCATAAAGAAACAAATCCATGGATATCTGCATTGTCATTGGTCATTACACTGCCTTCAGTGTCTAGCACTTTCGATGTATGTTGTTCAAAGTTATATTACATTGCCAGATGTGAAAGATAATGCATGGCTACATGGTGTTTGTGAAATATGAAATTGCTACATAACTATAGCATTATAACCTCTGTGTGAACACAGATGTTCACTTAGAAAGTATTATCACAGACCAATGGTGCAAGTGATCAGAGTAAAATTATGATTCTGAGATAAGGTGATTATTTAAGCACATGGTAGAATGTATGTCAATGAGATTGCTCAAAGCCTGTCAATGCTCATCTATAGGCACATGCAAAATGCTTTTATATAAATGTATATATATATATATATATATATATATATATATATGTGTGTGTGTGTGTGTGTGTGTGTGTGTGGGCCTACTTCAAAAGACTGAATCCCAAAAGACTGAAAATTCAAAATACTGAATTATGTAATTTTGCCATTCTCCACTGTTGTGCAATCTTGGAGTTGGTATATATATATATATATATATATATATATATATATATATATATATATATATATATATATATAGTTAGCAGGGGTGTGTGGGGCTGAGGGGTGCAGTGAGGGTTTGTCCCCTGCTTTAAAAAATGTGTTCAGTATTTTAAATTTTCAGTCTTTTGGGATTCAGTCTTTTGGTATGTCAGTCTTCTGACGTAGACCTATATATATATATATATATATATATATATATATAAAGTTTTGAAACTTCAAACTTGTAATAAAAAAATGAAAGCAAAAAAATGTTTTTACATGTTTGCAGGGGCACTTATCCTGCTAAGTAAATATACCAACTCCAAGACTGCACTACAGTGAGGACAACAGCAAATTTCCTTTTCTATGCTGTATGGCGATCTCCATCCAAATTATTCAAAATTTCAAAATTTCGAAGATTTGAAACTGAGCTTATGAAGGGAATACATATTTATCTATCTCTCTGTCTATATATATATATATATATATATATATATATATATATATATATATATATATATAAGCAAAACCGTTATACTGGCATTCCTCATCCACAGGCCACATGCAAAACTAGAATGTATTTTAGTCTGCAGGAACTGTAGCTCTTCCAGAGTGAACTTTACATTTATGAAATGGATACCACATGACACTCAAAAGTCATCCATCGCATATGCATTCCTAACTTGCAACTTACTCTGTCCATATCTCTGATGTAATGATTAGAAGCATTACATTACAGTCTATAGCAATCCTTGTCATTCTTGTACAGAAAAGTTCAGTTGAACTGGGCATGGCTGCTTTTAGCTTTGTAATATACTGTCCTTCATGATGGAGCACCTGTGTATGTCACACTTTGTGCTGCCTACATACATTTAATTGGCAAATGGTATTCTTATTCAGCGACCAGTAAAGATTTAAATTTCAATACATGTTTAAAGACTACCACAGTGTCATCAGTTTAGCATCGTATATGCAGATGGCTATGTACTGTGCTGCTAAAGGAAGACAGATCCACACAGCCATCTGAATATCCCAGAAGCAGTCATATGAAATGAAGAATGTATACAACACAGTATAGCTGTCCATATAAGCAGTAGTATAAATACAGGTGTAGGTGTGCATCAAAATGCTAGGGTCTATGAGTAGCAATTAAGTATATGATACAGATACGCTATGGATCTTGGCTCTACATATTCAGCAGACCCAGCAATACCATGTAAAAACTGCAAAATATGTTCTCAGTTGTGTGTTGTACCATATGAGAAGGCATTATTGCTACTACACCACCACCACAGAGTTCCTGAAGACATATTCATGCACCACATACCTCAGACATCTTAAGATCGTAGTGTATACCCTGCTTCTCTACAGACAGCAAATGAAGTCAGGAACAGGCAGTGCAGGTCTGGCTACTGATGCTATTAATGTTAAAGTATGAATTCTTTACACGAACAATCCATACAACAGACAAGCAAAAACTTAAACACACATGCACGCATATACACACACACACACACACACACACACACACACACACACACACACACACACACACACACACACACACCACACATACACACGCACACTCTGTATAGAAAATGCGTCAGTTATATTACCTATGCAGACCTGAAGTTATTGTACTATATCTCTACAAATGCACAAAAATGCAGGAATGTGACACAATGAAATGAGTCCATCTTAGTAGATATTTATTATATTGCTAGTATCTGTTTTTGTGGCATCACTTGTTGAGTACAAAGCTCATACTAGATGCCAATGAACACTTGCACTCAGGAATAGGCAAAAAGCATAATAAATCAGACATGGTTACAAATGTTTTATGCCTACCCTCAATAATGCTGTAAAACTATCTTGCAAATGTCTACATTAGGAATACTTATAATTTATATAAACATCTGTGAAGCAGAATTTTGTACATAAACATTCTAAATTACATTTTCCCACTCTTGTATACCCAGCTAGTACAATGGTCCACAGTGCATATTGTTATCTCCATATTGCTGTATGGGTGATAAGAACTCACATGGGAACTGCAAGATACAAATTACTTAAACCCTAGAGTATATTGTGCTCAGTTTAGGCATAGAGCACACAATACTGCTATGAGTCACTTGATGTGGAAAGCACCCCCTACCCAAATGAATTCTAAAGTAGAATATAAAGTGTTGTACTACTATGCACCTTTAAAAGATCATTTTAGTGAGTCATGCAAGGTTAGATTCTGAAATGAATGACATATAATGGCAAATTTCTGGAATCTACATCACTTCCACTTTATTGAAATGTAGTATGCACTTTATGTAAGTGGTATGAAAGCTAGGCAGAAGAGATAGATGCAGTTTATGGCACCACTCTACTGTTCACACTAATTCATTTATATCCTACTCCATCTATAATAGTTTGTCTTATAAAGGAATCAAATTGCACTATATATGTGCCCAACAATATTTACTACGAAGTAAACAAGACCAGTTGCCTAAATAGTGTCTTGCAGTACAGCAGTCAGTTTGCTGTTTAACTGAATACTGTACATTCTTGTTCGAATGTGCACCATTCATCATTCTGATTAGTATGCTCTGAGTACTGTCTGACACATGATTCTGGTTCTGAAGGATATGCATTTCCCAAGATGCTGTGCACCATATGGCCAATGTGTAATGCAGATATTATCTCTTTAACAGGCCATAAATGTTTAGATACAAGTGGAGTTCATGGACTGTGTTTATTTTTACTGTGAAAGCAGCCCATAAGTTATCACAAAAATTACAAATCAATGCTTTTCTGTGCAGTGAGCATCAGAAGCTTCATATTACTAAGTGTTCCTTAGAATGTTTGCAGTAAGATTATGTATTTCAGGATTGCCTGGAATACTTTGGACTAATGAATGGAAATAACAAGTTATGTTACTCCTTATGTGACATCACACATTTTGAATCTGCTGATGTCAGATAATTACTTAAATGTATTTACTCAGATAAGAAAAGTATATGTGCCAAAATGCATCAGACATTTCTGAGTGGAAGCATTTGAAATACTTTGATGACTATAATTCTAAGTAAATAACTTTGCTATAAGTATGATAATATTGCTATAATAGCATTCTTTCAGCCATTCGTAATTACCAGCTTAGTGCATTTCAAGGTTGCATGGAGAGCTACAGCTTATCTCTGCACTCATGGAATGGAAGGTAGGGGAACTTTCAATGAGTTCATTTTCACATAGCCTGAAGGCAATTTGGAGGAAAGCTGGCTCTTTGCCAAATGCTAACTGTCAAAATCTGACTCCATTGAATGACCGTTTCAGCAAATGTTTTCCTAGGAAAAAAATGCTTGGCCATCATGGTAGTTTGCCCTTTGCCCCACTGCAGTGTGATCTTTGAGTTGGTATATTTAGTTGAGGGGTGGGGGGCACAGCTCCCCACTTTGGTGGGTTTTAAATTTTGTGAAGTTTTACAGTGGGCAAGCATTTTTCCCCTAGGAATAAATTCACTGAAACGGCCTGTTCAACAGAGTAAGATTTCAACAGTTTGCTTTTGGCAAAGAGACGTTCGCTGAAAAGAGTTTTCACGGATCTAATATAGCTCCTTTTATTGTATCTGCATTTGTTGATTGATTGAGTGATTCCTTGATTAAGCTGTTTATGTTAAACTAATTTAGTCTACCAAAACTGAGTCATGGGTGGGAGGTTGGCATAATGGTTAAGGTGTTTACCTTACAGACACAAGGTGCAGTGTTTGATTCTCACGTGGGCTAATTGTCTAGACTTAAAATGGTCCACAAGGGCAGTTAGCCTAGTACTAACCTATGATGATAATGAAATAGTTTAAATTTGTCTCTTTCCTCCAGTCTTCCATCCTTTGTTAACTCATCTCCCTTCCTTCACAGATGTCTGTATTGAAAACATACCTCTCAACCCCTTTGTGCAAAAAATCTGGATAAAGCCAAAATAATGGGTGTACAATGGCCCCAAACTAGGAACACATTTAAAATATTGCTCTTTTAACTTAGAAAGTTTCTAGAAAAGCAGTATTTGTGTTAGCATGCATTTTCTGAAGGATATGAAATATGCAACTCGTATATATGTCATTATTTAGCAATTTCAGTCCTCAGTGATTTGCCAAACAGACTAAAAATATAAGGCTAAATCTAGACATTCTGTGAAAATCTGTACATTTGAGAGATATGATTGAAAAATTTCTTTGAAAGTTCAGTGAAAATTTTCACTAATCTAGTTCACAATAAAGTAGTCACTTACTTTATTTCATTGATTGAATTTATAGTGCTCAAAAAAGCAAATAATTTAACAGAGAAATGAGCTTGAAAACATACCTCCACACACTAATATTGTTTAGATTAATGGTTTATGAAGGTGAGTAGTACATTAGTTGTTTTACAATTTTCAGTTTGGATTTGTCATACCTGTTTTGGAATTTTGTGCTTACAATTTGTTAGATTCTCCTTTTTAAACACTGAGCTAGATAAGGTATTTTGTGTTCCTGCTTGATCCCATGTAGTTAATATTTTTACTTGAGAAGCAGCACATATATGGTAATAATAACAGCATTATTCCATTTTACATTTTGTCACCAACTGCTCGACAAAATGAGTCAATCACTATGTTTGAAACTTAAGAAGCAGTGACAAATATGGATCACTTTTTCTTTGCTCACAAAGTTGAAGGGGGCAGCAAAAGAACCAATTACAGTTTCAAGGAAAATAACTAACTGGCCCAGCATTGTTTTTTTTCTTTATGACAATCCATGTAAAGTATATTGTGCATCTATCTGTAGCCAAGTACGAAACAAAGACTATGGGAGGAGATTAAGGTACAGCGAAGAAATACAGACAGACAGAAACAAAGATAAAGGTGTTTAATTATAGCAGGTCTTGTCTGGTGAGATAAGTTCACATTCCTTTAGGCAGATAAAATTAAAATAAGTACTTCAATTTATATCAACCTGCATTCTTTTACTCACAGTATAAATTAGCAGCCTGGTTTTATAAAAATCTAATTGCTTCTTTTTTCAGACTTCAGAAGCATATTATATATATATATATATATATATATATATATATATATATATATATATATATATATTTATTTATAGATGCATGTTAATCCCACTAGACTTGTACACTATTCCCACAGGAGACCCATGGCTATTTTAATACTGAAAAGGGGAAATTCAGCCAAGGCACTGCAGAAATTTCCTTAAGAGGTTAACAGAGTTGCCCTTACTTTTTTCATTTAGTGGTCTGGGATCTGTTGCATCCACCTAAGCTGCTATTAACTCAAGCAGTTTGGAACCCAGTTTAACATCTCATCAAAAAAGGTGACACACTCTTAAAGGTAGCACCCATACTATGTTTCCTTACAGTGAAGTACAGGACAATGACTCCAAGCTCTTGGAACTGAGTAATCCTCCATCTACAAAGGTAACCATGTTGCTAGTCAAGGCACTGATACTGCACTATGTTTAGGCACTGATACTGCACTATGTTTAGCCACTAATACTGCACTGCATTTAGCCACTGATATTACACTACATTTAGCCACTGATACTGCACTGTGTTTAGCCACTGACACTACACTGCATTTAGCCACTGATACTACACTACATTTAGCCACTGATACTACACTACATTTAGCCACTGATACTACACTGCATTTAACCATTGAAACTAGACTACATTTAGGCACTGATAATACACTACATTTAGCCACTGATGCTGCACTACGTTTACCCACTGATACTACACTATGTTTAGCCACTGATACTACACTATGTTTAGCCACTGATACTATGCTGTTTAGCCACTGATACTACATTATGTTTAGCCACTGATACTACGCTATGTTTAGCCACTGATACTACGCTATGTTTAGCCACTAATACTACGCTATGTTTCTCTTTTATTGGACATATTTTGAATTCTTTCTTCTTTTTCACTGCATCCCCAACTTCTCAGTCACAGGACTCAACATTTCCATCTCAAGCATTCATTTGTTTTTCCTTAGATGTAAGATCCTGTGGTATATACTTGATTCTTTATATATGTCATGTATAAGATTATATATGCCCTTTCATGGCTCCATAACAGTTTGTAGATTTGGTGGCATTATACCTCACAGTCACACACCACATGGTCATACTTGGCATGCATGGTTGTAGCCACAATCTAATCAAATATTCATTATGGGAGTAGAAATTTCCAGTGCCTTGAGAAGCAAGCTTTTAACCTGCCTTATTATTTTCCTTCATTCCTGTCTCCAGTCCTTAGGATGCATTACTGAAACCTTTAACAGCAAACCACTGTTTTCTCTGCCATTTGCTACTTTCAAAGTTTGTTATTTAATATTCAGTGGTGTAAATCTTGGCTCTGGATTATTGTCACTGTTGAAGTGACACCCAGAACCAATGTGCAGAAATGGGAAAAATGGGTTGTTGGATGGATGGCTGGATGGCTGGCTGGATAGATAGATGTAATACATTTTAATTTAGTTGCTTCATTATTTTCCATATGCATTGTTGCAAATTATCCAGTAGGCATGTCCCATTCATATAAATTTTGAGTTCTGCACAATGATATGAAGTCAGATGAATCAATATCCCTGTAAAGAGTCTTTCTTTGGAAAGTGTAGCTGATGATTCCATAGGAGTGCAGGATGTCAATGCAACACAGCTACTAAATGGTGGTCATACATACATTTCATGGAATATAATGTTGGTTGATTAGCTTAGAAATGTAGCTTGTCTTGATGTTACTGAGATATTTGGCTCTATGTAGTATAAGAGGTTTTACACTGAAAAGAAACAAATGTAAGGCCAAGGCAAAGTTCTGCTTTTAGTAGATAACTGGTTGACTAACACAAATAGAGGGTTTCACATTTAGGGAGTAATTATGCGGAGACATTTTTGTAACAAGCAGGTGTCTCAGTATTGATTGTTTAGAAACCATTTTTGATAATAGCTTCAAAGCCAGTCTTTTATTTATAACTGAAAGGACCAATACTGAACATGCTCTTAAATAGCACAAAGTGTGAAAAAATACAAAGCAGACAAATTAATACTGAGCAGGCATAATTATGCTCACTATTTAGGGTAGGTAAAGAAAATAACAAGGCTATTATATGTAGCATTAGACAGAGTACAAAAATGATGGATATTTGGATTATAATTTTTCTTATGGTGTATCATCAGTTGTAATGCAACTTGCATGTGTCAGAGGCCTACAGGATGAGATACAAAATAGCATAATAGAATTTAGAACTGCAGATATCACCCACCCATTGTACAAAACATTGGTCACATGATATCTGGCATGATTTAGACACTTCCTGTGTCAGTATATGGTAAACGAGACTATGCTGGCATAGAGCTTGCAAAAAAATCTAATCATAGAATGAATAAGTTGTGCATATAATGTTATTACATTGATACAATGGTATATGACATGCATCCACTGCATTATAAGACAGACTTACAGAAAATCCTATATTTGGACATGCGGTAGCAACCTTGGAATAATCTGTCATAGACAGTAGTAGCGAATATGTCTTTAGACAGGGTCACATTTACCTGTAGTAGATGGAGGGCAGAACAAGAACATTGTATGTTAAGAGAAACTATACAGGGGATCGCTGCAATATCAACATCTTGAAATCTTCTGAAAAGGAGAACAAAGTGCAACACAAATTTGTGTTTGTGCATTTTTGCAGGATCAGACTGTTAACTGCTTTTCTTCTGCTTTATTAGCAGTGAATGGCAACTCATTGTACTCTTGCACATGCTCAGTGGCTGGTAGAAATGAAAATCAAAGACTATATGTAATATGTAGGTAGCATACCTCTCAACCTCTTAGAGCAAGAAATCTGGACAAAGCCAGAAATAAAAGTGGGACAAAGGCCTAAAAATAGGGAAACATTTTAAATATTTCTCTTACAAACTTAAGAAGTTGATAGAATAACAGGTTTTGCATTAGCACAATTTTTTCAGAAGGGTATGAAGTCTTAAACTGAAATGTCTGTTGTTATTTTCTGACTTCAGTCTTTAATGATTTGCCACCAATTTGTCAGAAAAGCACAATTCTATGAAAAATAGTCAAAAAATATATGGCAAACATCTGTACATTCTGCAAAAATCTGTACAGTTAAAGAGGTATGGAGGTAGACCTTCAGATAATCATCCAAGAATACAGAAACTGATTCCCTTCCGTATTACCTTACATCCCTGCAGGGTTTCAAGACAGAAATTGGAAATTCAAGTATAGTATTTCTCTGCAGACCTTTATAATATCCTACGAAAGCCATCTGTAGAACATTTATATATGTTCCATGAAGTGATTATCCTTCATTGTAACTAATAACATGGCCTGGTTTAGAAGTGTTCACTTCAACTCTCCAGTTATCCATAGTCTTTGTAAATGTTATGATGATCTTCTATGATGTCCTCTTATTTCCAAAGTGAGAAAGATTTTCCATCATCCTCTCTCATTATCAGCTACCACAGCACTAATTTGATGACTGACAAACGTATTAGAAAAGTGGCCCATTTTCTGTTATGGCTGGTTGCAGTTTTAACAGTTCTGGTTCTATCCTGCTCTTAGTGTTTAAAGAATGGATCTTTAGCTAACATATAACCTTCAGCTTTCTATGATGTTTAGGGATGCCTCTGATCAGAGCTCAAATGTTTACTCCATCTTTACTAAAAATTCTGATATCTGTGACAGAACACAGATGATTGCAATGAATAGTTCCAGACATTACATTTATTTTATTCTTCAGAAAATTAATATTAAGTCATTACCTATTATTCCATCAGCTTTCAAACTACCAACATTTAAATGTGGTCTTGATTTCTGACTTTTTATAGCCTTTGCCTGTGATTTCTTTTGGCACTAGCCCAATTATTGACACACTTGGATGAAAGCTGCGATGTCACAATAACCTGAAGAAAACAGGGATATGACAACTTTCGGAAAACAACCATAACTGTGAAGGGGTAAAAAAATCCTGCCTCTTAAAACAAAATGCTCATCTGAAGTGAACCAATGACTTTAAGTGGGAGTTTTAATTACTGAACATTTTGTTCCTTGGATGACATTTATGCTGAAACAGGTAAATGTGTGGATTTGAGGGTGTGTGTGTGTGTGGGGTGGGGGGGTGGGGGGGGGCTGTATTAGTGTGTGTGTGTGTGTGTGTGTGTGTGTGTGTGTGTGTGTGTGTGTGTGTGTGTGCGTGTGTTTAAGGGTTCGGGTAAGTGTTAAGAAAGAAGACAGGTTTATCATGGGTATACAAAAGAGTAATCGGTTTAGTAAGGGTTTAGATCTGGTGTGGTGAGGTTATTGCTGGTGCATGTGTGTGTATGCCTTTGAGCTTGCCTTGTATATTGGTATTGTTACAGAAAGTTTTTTTTTTAAGCTAAAGTGTAGGGTTAATGGCATGGCTGGGTTTAGTGTTAAGGTATACAAGCATTACTATGGTGGAGAAAGAGGAAGAAGCTCTTTCCATAAATCCCCTTAGCAATGAGTACAAGTCCTAACCCTGACTCACACTGCCCCTAACACTAACCCAAATCCTACATCATACCTAAAAAAAAATATTTTTGTAACACTACCACTATTAAAGCAGATGCATGCTATTGATAATGAGAGTTTTGGCATAAAAACTGCAAAAGGAAATTGTTTTTCTTTTGTAATTCTCTGTAGGGTCAATGTTGATGGCTTTTGATAGCATTAATGTTTGATGTGTATAGTAAATGTTTTATTTTAAACATTTAAACATTTAGATAATTTGTACTACAATGACACACATACATCTTAATATATCTATGCTTACAGGTCAGAATTGCAAAAGCTCACATGAACAAATTATTTTCTGAGTTGTAAAGAATACTAAATGCTCATGTGAGTAAATGTTCTTATGTATGGAGTTGTTGCTAGTAACCTTTTCTATGAGATCACAGTGCAAAAGATTAACCACAATTTGCCCTTACCTCACTGTTGTGTGATCTTGGAGATGGTAATATAATTAACAGGTGGTTTGGGGCTATAGGGAGACACCCTACACATAATAAATAAATAAATAAATAACTAAATAAATAAATACAAATAGTTTTCCTTTGTTTAATGTTTCAATCATTTTTAAATTCAATCTAAAATTATTGTTCTTGAGTTTTGATAAGACACTGAGAGAAAGACACACACACACACACACACACACACACACACACACACACACACAAACATACAACATCCATGCATGCATTTAAAAAGGAAGAGAGAGATAAGTATGAGAGAGCATGAGACAGACAGCTAGGCAGCCAAATAGAATATTATGTAATGAACTATACAGCAAAACAAGAGTACAGCACAGCAAAATATTTACAGTAAAAATTAAGAAGCACTACATTTTCAAAATTAAGAAATTAAGATGAATGAGTAGAATATGTATATATGTGCGTGTGTGTGTATATATATATATATATATATATATATATATATATATATATATATATATATATCTATAGTACTGGTACACTTATGTAGTTTTCTTCAGAAATTAATAATAACTAGACTGCAAAATGATTCAACGTCCAACATTTTATTGCAGCATGTAATATTCACAGCCAGGAATACAGCTGGGATCACTCAGAGTTAAACAATGATCCCAACTCTAAAAGTATGTGCAGCAGCAGGAAAAGGAGAGGGGCAGCAAATGATTACAACTAACAGTTGTAAAGTTTGACTAGGTTTCTGAATGCAAAGAAGGCACCAAACTGTTTTTGAAATGTAAATCCTTTTTTTTTCAGTAATTAACACTCCAGAGGATTTAACTAGATATACTGATCATTGTGAGATAAGGAGCAGTAATTAATGTTACAATGAAATGAAATTAGTTGACACTATTCCCCTTCTGTCCAATTTTCTTCTGAAATCCACAAAGTCTTCCTGATTTCTGTTTAACACCTGGGAATATAATGTCATTAAATAAATAGATATTTATGTTTTTGTCTTTTGTTTATATGGAACTAATTACTCGTTTGATTTCTTTTTCCTAATTAATGATGTTTTTTTCAGCTTTTATGCTGACACACATCTCATGCTTTATATTCTAATACTGATTAGATAATTAACTGAGTATTTAAGGAAAATGGCTTTTCTTTCCTTTAGTAGTGCTTAAAATCTAAAATGAGACAAATTATCAGTAACTTCAAACCAGTAGCTACCAGTGAAAAATACTTGAAACTTTACCAGGGTATGATGTTTAATATAAATCATAATTCTGGTGAGAGTGTATGAAAATTATGACTTTTCAAAATATATTATCATATATCTTTATAGGTACTGAATAAGTTATTTATTTATGAGGATTTTAAGAAGCCCAACCTTACATTCCCACAATGTTTTTTTAGATTCTGGGTCTGATTCCAAAAGAATTGCTCTCAGTGTTAAGTGACCACTTGCACTGGAGAGTAGGCTGAGAGCAGGTATTTTAGAATCTGGCCACATATGTAGGACTTAGACCAAAGTAAGTCACTTACACTGGGATCAAGTCTTTTGAAGTCTGGCCCTTTCATATCTCTTAACCTCTTAGGCTAGAAATCTGGACAAAGCCTAAAATAACGGGAGAACAAAGGCCCAACAATAGGGGCAGCCTTTAAACATTTCTCTTATAAACTTAGAAAGTTGTTGGGTTACAGGATTTGTGTTAACATGCATTTCCTAAAAGAGGTTAAGCCTCACACTCACATGCATGTCATTATGTGGTGACTTCAGTCATCTGTGATTTGCCAAAAACTCCAAAAATTTTATGAGGAACAGACCAAAATATCAAGCAAAAATCTGTACATTCTGCAAAAATCTGAACAGTTGAGAGGTATGGGCCCTTTATGTTTTGCATACAAATAACTCAACAATGGGCTGAATACGGATATGTTGGGACACATATATGTTTCCCTTATTCATGAAGGACAGGGGTGCTAAAGCAGTGATGAATTTATGATTTCCCATTTATTTGTCCAAATTACATTTGAATAGAATTAGGGAAGTATTCTGCTTTATGTGCTGTGGAAGACAGTTCTATAGAAGTGGTTTTATCTGTGGTACATATGCGCCCCTACAACATTTCCTACTTATGTTGCAAAAGAGATTGAGAACCTTTAAGTAGGAGTTTATAATGCCATTATAGTTGTATGAATGCAATAGGTCAGACAGAATAGTGCCTGTTTAAGCTTTATATGGGAGGCACAGGTTGCCTCTCAGTATAAAACAACTAGTAAACAAAAAGGCACTAAGGTAACATAACAGGTAACCTCACAAAACCTTTATTAATCCACAATTTGATGAATGAAGAAATAAAAAAACAGCAACTTGAACTGACTAAGCGCTTTCACCCTCATGGGCATCTTCAGAGTCTGCACTGTTTTGGCCTCTAACACTGTTTCAATGATACTTTTGAAGAAGTCAGCCAACTTGATGAATACCAACAGGGTTGGGTTGAGACTGTGTAGGTAACCTATATCCTTACTTATTAATTCAATAATGATCCTTTCCATAGTCTTACAGGTGAGATTGGCCAGGCTTTTCAGTCTATAATTACATGAGTCTATTGAAGCTCCACTGTCGTGCAAGAGAAGGATGGTTGCTGTCCTCATTTCATCCAACATTGTCTGTTTTCAGGTAGATATTGAATAGCTTCTTTAAGGGATAATGCAAATTATGTTTTAGGTTGACAACTAGGTAACTTGCTTTATCTGGCTGCATAGGCATAGTGTTCATGGCTATGGACAGCACCTTGTGAACTTGTTCTTGGGAGAGTTGGGTCAAGGTGTATGTGTGGATATGTGATCGACAAATATTGCAGGGGAGAAGACAGTGATGTTTGAGATATATTTATCTGCTAGTACATTGTTTATGTCCTCTGGGTCTGTGCATGTGGCATGCTATACTATTAACTCTGCTTAGTGCTTGTAATTGTTTCTGAGATTTTTAACATACAGTAACTAAAGAATGCTTTGTGACTATCCTTTACATGGGTGGTTATTTTTACCTGATATCTGACTTTGATTGATTTGTTCAAGGTCTGGAGTTCCTTTTTTAGTTTAGCAAGACTGATTTTGGTGGCATGAGTGTTATTTTTGTCTGCATTTATTTATTTATTTTTTTATTATAGAGCATGCTTATATCTGGGTCCCACCGTAGGAGATTATTTTTGAATTTGGCATTGTATTTTTATCTGAGGGGCACAGATGAATGGGATCCTCAAAATGGAAGAGGCTTTTGAATTTAGGCAGGTCATCACTCAGTTTTAGTAAATTCATCTTTATATCATCTCTAAATTCCTAGGTATTTGGATGATATTTCAGGCTTCAGTATTATAGTGAACGTGATTGAACTATGGTCTGCTTTGACCAGATTCGAAGTTACAATATTTGTGGAGCAAAACTGCCTTATATAAGTAAAGACTAAGCCCAGTATTTTAAGTCCCCTCTTTGGGGTGTGGACTAAGTGGTTCAGGGAGTTTGTATTGATGATGCTCAGTCCAATCTCATTTGAGAATGTTGCTATAGTTAGCTATGATACATGGGGTTTTGTTAATAGTAAGTTGGTTGTGGAGGAGTTCCTGGTCATTATCTTGACAAAAGAGTTGGTATATGAAGCATTTCTTTTAAGAGTATAGGGACACCACCACATTTATTACCTTTGTCTAATATAGTGGCCCTTAATGTGTGATAGACATTGAAACTCTGCTCTGGTGGAGTGCTTTCGGTGGTTTTGAATCAGGTTTCTGTGATGCTACGTATATCAATGTTTTACAGGGTAAGGAGTAATTGTAGGGAGTGAAGTTTTTTGTTAAGGCTCTTAGCATTTAGGAGAAATGCCTTAACATTATCCATATTCTGTTTAGATGTTTAGATATATTGGAAGCTTTAGAAGACTAACATTGTCTAAAAAAGGCACTATGGGGGTGGACAAGGATTTAGCTAGTATATAAATGGCTCAACAGGAGATTTGAGGTCCATCCTTTGCAAAACAACTGTGACTGTTCCCAGTCTGATATATATTGCTCCCCCTTTGAATGACAGCAGAGATTAAGCCAGTTGTTAAAATCAGTAATCTTTTGTTCATATTGTGGCATCAGTTTTGTTGATTGTTGAATGCTAGGGGAGGGGTTGGCACAACGGTTAAGGTGTTTACTTTACAGACACAAGGAACAGAGTTTGATTTTCACCTTTGAGGGGAATTGGCTAAGTTTAAAATGGCCCTTAAGGGCATCTAGCCTAGTATTTACTTATGAATCTATGAACTTATAATTGTAGGTTCATATCAGCCTCAGATACATATTCCAAGAGCTTCATAATGTCTCTCTTCATATAGGTTAAGGAGGTACATCTCAAATCATTTACATCCAGGTGTACTATACCTGTGTCATGTATGTACTTGTGATGCAAGGACTTAAGTACTTATGTGATGTGGTGAATCTTGGCACCAGGTATGCAACTGACTTTGACCCTCTCTTTCCACAGCCTGATGATCGGTGCATCAGCGTGTCTTACTATAGATGCATATATGACTATGATATTAGATTGTGTGAAGGTTTGCCTTATGGGCATTGGAACTGAGTCAGTGTGACATTTAAATGTATGTTTCATGGTGGATACTACCTGTGGTGGGTTTTTGCAAGGTTTCTAAGTGTATTTGTTTCTTAGTTTACATTTAGGAGGCCTTTAAGCCTTAGGTTGTATACATTTGCAAGTCTCAGCATATGTAGGTGTACGGGATTGCTCTGCATTATCTGTGCTTTGTTTAGTGGTGGGCTGTAACGTACTGAAAATCTCCTTGTATTTTGTTGTAGTTTTGCAAGAGATCCTTGCCACCAAACGCATTGTATAACTACATCTCTCTCACACTGTGTCTGCTGGGTTAAATATTAGGTGGTTGCATGTAAATGTGAAACAACTGCTACATTGTAGCAGGGCATGTATTTCGACCAGGATAGCTACAAAGTTGGTTGAAAAGTGCAAATTCATAATTCCAGGTGCTTACCAAGTGGGTTAAGTACTAAGTGGATTGAAGGGAGTGTTGCATCTGTGGGCTTGGGGTTGATTTCCTAGAGATGCTACTTGTCTAAAACAAGTCTAAACATGAAGAGCAATGTGCAGCCTAGTGTGATTCAGAGCCGCTTCACACAACTATTGATATTTAAAGTACAATACAAACTGGGGGAGTAGGTTGTATAGAAAAATGTAAGTCTCTAAATGCCTGCATCTGTACAATGCAGTAAGCCTCACTACTGTAAAATGGGCAGCATTGCACTAAGTCACCTTAATTATAAGACAGAAAATAAGCAATAAAAATCTCAGCAAAGCACACAAGCCAGCAGCAAGACACTTGAACTTAACCACTGCATATAACTCCCACAACTACCCAGAAATCTTGTTCTGCCACCAGAAAGAACCAGTAAACTAGAAATAACAAAAAAAAAGAGAAATAAAAATAATAAAGACAGTCCCCAGGATTCACGAATCCTCCGTGTAAGACTAAAGTAGTCTTACACAGAAACGTCAGTGTAAGAATAAGACAGCGGCTCGCCATGCATATTAATGAGGGCGCGCTGCCTCAACACAAAGGCTAACATGAAACATACACAAGTGTAGGGGGCGTGTCAGAAAGCCGAGCAGTCCAAAATTCCACTCCCCTGCAAGTCTCACAATAGGGAAATGTCAAGTGACATGAGCGAGTCCACTCAAATGTGTACATACCCAACACTACACTCCCCCACATTCTAAACCCCAGTACAATAATAAAATGTAAAACTAATTTTTTTTATTATTCCCGATATAAGCTTCCCGTATTTGCGCATGTTTGCTTAGCTACAGTTAGCAGTCAAGACATCGAAGAGGGTAATAAGAAACTTATAAGCAAATTAAGCAAAATAGCAATAGCGTAGTGGTAGAACGTTCGCACTAAGAGGAGGCATTCCCGTTCCGAGTCCCACCACTCCCTTTTATTTTCTGTTGGAAATCTGTATATGAAAAGAATGCCTGACATTTACCAATGAAATTTTAGGAAAAAGCATTGAAATGGTCTATGTAGTAGTGAACAAATTTTTTATATATATATATATATATATATATATATATATATATATATATATATATATATATATAAAAGAAAGTGAAATGGTTATGCATACAGATGAATGCATAAGTAATGTACCTTAAACAATGTGAAGCACTGCTAAGCAAAGTTTACCAGTATTAAGCATACTTCAGTATAATTGCTCATAGCTTAGCACTGCTTTAACTAGCACAATAGCATTGCGTGGAGCTGCGCATTGCGCCAACTAGCGCAAACTGAGTTGTGCAGTTCAGCACTTCTGTCTTAAGAAGCATGAAGTTGGCTTTGGAGACATTTTTTAACATGGTTTCCTTAATGGGGGTGTGGGTCCAGAATGTGGATATGTAGGGTAATTAGCTTATGGTCAGATGGGACCAATGAGGAGCTGACGTCAGGTGTGGAACACCAGTCATGCAAGACAAACCAAATCCCGTAACCAACACAAATAACCACTAAGTGAGCTAAATGCTACTCATTGCCAGAAGTCTCAGCCTCCAGATGCACACACTCGAGGCACTTCTCATTATGGAGAATATTGATATCTGTGCAGTATCGGTAACCTAGTTCAAGGCTCCAGACAGCGCACCAGCACTACCAGGATACTACTCATTCCATACCTTCCAGCATCAGAACCTGAATCATAGCACATAGGGTGAGGATGTATCCATATTCATCAAGGATACTGACACCTCTCTCTACATGCTCTCTACAGGATATGTACCCATAGAATGTTGCAAAGCAATGTTATTTACACTACACAGGGGTGGGGCCACGAAAACCCCTTGGCATTCATGCTCTATAAGCCTGACAAGTGTGTTCTGCAAGGCAATGGAGCCAATCATAATGGAATTCAACAATACAGAGATTGGGAACCTTCACACAGTTGAGCACACACAGTTTGGCTTTGTCAAATGCAGACCACGCCTCCTGAACTGGGAGGATTTCTTTGACAGTTACCAGGCTATGGATGATTGAAATGAGCTCCACACAGCCTGCCTATACCTCGCTAAGGCCTTTGACACCATTCCCCAATCAGGTATCATAGATGAACTCACCAACCTGGCCATGAATCCATACATCACAAGATGGATTGCAAACTGGCACACAGATAGATCCCACACATTACGAGTTCTGGCTACATGTCAGACTCTACACCAGTAATGACTGGTGTCCCCCAGGGTTCAGTCCTGGGGTCCCTCCTGTTTGATATAGACTTCTAAAATGTACATGCCAACACAGGAGAGTTGCGGTTGACTAAGTTTCCTGGGAACTGTAAAGTGTTTGCCATAATAGATTCCCCTGAAGACAGACATATTCTCCAGAAGGGACTTTATGAGACAGATGTGTGGTGTCAGAATCATGGCCTCAAGCTCACTGTGGAGGAATGCATAGTGATCCTCTTTGTTGAAAACAAAATACCCACAAACTGCCACATGGGTGTTACCCCCTTAAAAATGACAAGGTGATAAGGGATCTGGGGACACAAGTAGATAGTCATCTTTCCTTTGACATCCATGTTGCCAAAGTGATTGGGAGATCCTATGTGGCCCACCTAATCAACAAAGGGTTTGCATCAGGATCCAAAGAGGTAGTGTTGGCACTCTACTCTTACATCATCAGACCCATCATTGAGTACAGTGCACCATTTTGGATGTACTCGACTTAGCATATTCAGCAGTTGTAGAGACCACATAGGTACCTCACCAAGAGGATTACTGGCCTCAAACAGTTGTGTTATGCAACACAACTGGTAAAACTAAATCTGTTCTTCGTTGTGTACTGCCTACTCAGAGGCAGACTCTGCCTAACATAAAGAGCAATGTCCAACACATAACTGTTGAACATGCTCCATCTACACATAACAACATTGACTCACCCTACACATTCCAGGGATATGAACCTCATAGGAATGATGAATACAACATGCTGGTGGGATAGAGTACCATCCCAGACACTTGTCTTACTGTGGAACAGAGTCCCAATGTACATAAGACAGAACTCCTCACTAACACTCTTCAATTGGAACCTTGATGAGTGGATGGGGAACAGACAGTTCATGCCAGGCATCACATCAGCAGCCCCACTAGAAAGGGGATTAGGGTACTAACTATTAGAACTAAGCCTTGGGAGACTACCCAAGTGGTGAAAGCTGCACAACTTGCTTAGGCTGATATATGCCTTTGTGGAGATAAGTCTACTACATACCTATGGACCTATGTGACAGGTACATGTCTACAGATAGTAGATGTGTACTTCATTGTACAGTCATGTTGTACAGCAGGCACATGGACCACATACACTGTAATGCTTACAGATACTGGTGGCTGTTATGTACAGTGGGAGAGATGTACACCTCATGTCTTTTGTGCCATTGGGATGTGTGCTGGGTGGGACAGTCCTGGAAGGCTCCCTGTCATGATCACCCTCTTACACACTCTGCCCATCCATCTTTGGCTTATTATACTGTGTTCCCCCTACATACATATATGGGTACATAGGTAGGTGATAGGTTATCTGCCTGAAGGCATATATTAGTATGGCCAGAGTGTACAGCTATCACCACCCATGGAGTTAATTCCCTAGGCCTCTGTGTAGTAGAGCTGATGAAGTGATCCATGGTGTGACAGTTCAGTTTCACATACACTCATCAAGGCTCCTCTGGAAGAGTGTCAGTGAGGGTCTCGGCTTAATGTCGGTTGGGAGCCTGTTCCAAAGCAAGGGAAGTCTGTGAGTTAGTCATGTATCCCTCCAACATGTTCTATTTAATGTTGTGATGATGATATCTCTAGAGCATGTGGTACAGTGAGCTTGTGTTTACTTCAGATAGAGCATGTACATCAGTTCTGCATTGGACATGGACCTGTCTGTTGGGCAGAGATCTCCTGAGTAGACAGTATGCAACAGAGTACAGATTGAATTAATTGCAGTCTGGTTGCATGGGGCAACTGTTTGAGGCCAGTAATCCTCTTGTTGAGGTACTTCAGTGGTCTTTCCAGCTGCTGAAGGTGCCTAGTCAGATTAATTGCAAATGTATTGTGGTACTCTCTGATGAGTCTGATGACTGATGAGTAGAGGGAACATCCTTTGACCTACATGCAAAGTCCTTGGCAGTTTGTGGGAACACATAGCATGATTTTCTAACCACTTTGTGAATATGTTTCTGGAAGTAGAGATGACTATCCACATGTGTCCATAGATCCCTTATTATCACCTCCATATTTAGGATGTTGGCACCTATGTGGTATTTGTATGACTGTAGCTTGAGGGCATCATTTTTACACCACATATGTCTGAGACCCTTTTTAAGGATGTCTCTGTTGTCCCACACATCAATTATGACAACTTTTTTGCAGTCATCCACAAACTTTGCTAAACATAGCCCTCATGTGTTTGACTATATTTATGAAAAGTATACACCAGACAGGAGAGGCCCCAGGACTGAGCCATAGGGGACAGCAGTTGTTACCAGCTTGAACAGGAGACCACAATTCCTACCTTGTGGGGTCTATCTGTGCCCTAGTTGGCAATCCATCAGATGACATACATATTTATGCACTGGTTGTTGATTTTGTGGATACGACATTTGTCTGGGATGTTGGAAGACGCCTTTCCAAGGTCTATGTGGGACGTGTGTAACTAATTTCATTGATGTATGTCCTGGGTGATTGCCTTGAAGACAATCTAGCAGGTTTGGGAACCATGATCTGCCCCTGACCAAACTGAAATTGGTAAGGTTGGGTGTTTGTAGGCTCACAATAGCTCTGTTTATGAGTTCCATCATGATGGACTCCATGGCCTTGCAGATCAGGCTTAATAGGCTTATAAGACAATAGTTTATATGGTCTGTTGTGCACCAACACTTGTGGAGTGTGCCAAATGTTGCTGTAATGCATTTAACAGTTTCATATTCTGTACAGAGGGTGAGTCTCAACAGACTGTTCAGATGCAGGGTCTGTTTGTTTTGGAGTTCACATATGACACAGCCAGGGAAGCAATATTATCCCATAGATGCCATGTTTTTAGGTTTGGAGAGTGCTGTTTAACCATTGTATATGTGATTTCTGGGTTTTCACAGTCTCCAGGTATGATAATGGGCCCTTTTGTCAGTGAGAAGTGGTAAATATGCATGAACCTGTCTTACAAGATGTTGGCGGTGTCAGTCATGTACATGTATTAATTTATAGTTTGCACTGACTCAGAACATATATGTGTTTACACTGATATATATGACATTGCGAAGAAAGCTTCATGGTTCTCTATGGACTCTTTGACAATATTTTTTCCAGAATATTGATTGGATGATGTTAGGAGTGCTCATTGTTTATTGCTGATAGTGATCGGAGATTTATTGGTCTTCTTTGAATTTTCACTTTCTCTGAACAAGTTCAGTACTTGTAGTACATAGTTTGATTATGACAGGAGTTCAATATATTATATGGGTCTGTTTTCATATAACTGTGTGAGCAAGGCAGGATTGGTGAATAGTGACAAGTTTATGGGGTAAGAACTGCAACTGTCAGATATGTGTGGCCCACTGCTGTACTCAGACATGGCCTAAGTGTGTGAGCATGCCCAGTATGACCTTTCAGTATGTTTCAGACTGAGATTTGCTAAATTTGTTGAAGTGTGAGCATGCCCATTATGGACATATATACTATATGTGTGTGAAAAATCAAGTTATTTTTTACTTCAGGGCTCACTTTTGTGCTGTACATCAACAGGAAGCATGTTGTGCCTGCAGGGCTACCAGGAGTCGCTTTGCATAGATTTATGGGTGTACATTGGATGAGGGCCTCACCTGACACTTATACACATTTGCTAGTCCTGAACTGCTATGTCAGGTACTCCATTTCAGTCTGTACTGTTGCCTATCGTACTGGCTTGAGGCATACTACTGTACTACAGAACTTAGGTTCCAATTTCACATGTATTTGTTTGTGACTTCATAGCCTACCCAACCAACATCACACTGCCTGGCCTACTGTTATCTGTCTGCATAGGCCTGGGGGGAAGTTCAGAGGGCATGCTACAGCATTTGTTTGTGTTTGTGTTAGTCTACAATTGCCCTGCTGTGTCTGTGCCAGTGAAGTGCTGTTATGGCTTAGTGATTCAGTACTGTGGCTATAGTGCACAGTATCCTGAGTTCGAGCCCTGTCACTGCTTTTTATTTTCCTGCTGGGCAGACCTGACTTGGTTAAGGAACAGTAAAGTAGGTGTGAGCATGTTTACCCGACTTTGCTCAACTTTTCCTGACTTTGCCCAACATTGCCCAACGTTGCCCAACGTTGCCCAACATTGCTCAATGTTGCGCTGGTTTGCGCAGTGTGCAGCTCCACGCAATTGGGCTTAAATATGCTAAATAGTGGTAAAATGTGCTTAGCACTGCTTTATATTGCTTAAAATAGGGCAATCATGCCACAGGTTGTGCTGCAGGGCTACCTATGTCAGATGCACATAGTACACTCCCTATACAAGTTTGAAAACAGGTAGTGTCAAGTTAGGCATTCCTTTTATTGTATGCGCGAGTCAGAGAGAGGTGTTTTTTCCAGGGTTCCTACTGAGTCAGTGTATGTGCTATGCATTGCCTGTTTACCCAGGTCAGGGCATACTGTGCACGCCTCCTTCTGCTTACTGGGGCAGGCTCAGGTTGTTCCTCCTCCGAGTAACGCTGCGCCTGTGCAGGCCTTGGCAATGGTGGTGGGCTGTTTGGTCCTGCTCCATGCTGTTCCTGCTGCAGCTGTTTTTGCAGGATCATATTGAGTAGCATGGCACATACCATGACAATTTGGGTATATGTAGTTGGTGAGTACTGCAAGGCTCCACCAGATGTGTCCAGGCACCGGAACTGTGACTTGTGCATCCCAAACACACACTCACTATTGATTCTTGTTTGTGCGTGAGCCTCATTATGGAGTTCTTGTTCGGGTGTGTGTGCATTTCTGATGGGTGTCAGCAGCCACGGCTCCAGTGCGTATCCAGCATCCCCCACTAGGCGACTGTCAGGGATGTCCCCATTGGCAAATCTCTGGTACAGCTGCATCAGATGCCAGATGTGGGAATCATGATAGCTTCCAGGGCAGCCAGCACACGCATTCATTATTATGCCCGGGGCATTGCACATGACCTGGCAGTTGATGGAGGGGAAGCCCTTGCAGTTGATGTAGACCCTACCCCGCTCATCGGGTAGTGCTTTGATGTTTATGTGCGTGCAGTCTATTACACCCACCACCTCAGGGTATTCCGCTGTTTGGTGGAAAAGACACATATTGCTGGCCAATGCCTCACTGGAATTGGGGAAATATACATGCTCACCAACATGTGCTGACATGGCATCCAGGAACTGGTGTAGTACCCTGGATGCTGATGCCTGTGAAACCCCCATCATATCACCAGTTGGTCTCTGGAAGATACCTGTAGCTAGTATTCATAGGCCAACACATACCTTGGTATCCACTGGGATGGGTTCCCCTCTGTTGGTTCTGTGTGTGAGGTGTGGCCGGCACAGCTCAACAAATTGCTGCAAGCTGTCTCTGTCCATTCTATAGCGCTCCACTATCTCCAGCTCATGTAGTCTTGGTAAGTTACCTTGGGACTGTACACTCCTCTCCATCTCCTCACTGTGGGTTGCTCAGCAGCATTCACAACATCACCACCCTCAGCACCTTGCACATGTTGGTTTATAATAGCAATGGCAGCCCCTAACATTTTGTCAGCCTTAAGCTTTTTGAGTTTTCACTCTTTCTATACTGCAGTGTTGCAGATCTCTTGTGAAAAAACAGGATAGATTGCTATTTGCAGAGTTTAAATTGCTAGTCTGGGTTGGGCTAGTCGACTACCTGTGTAATTGGCTGATTGTGATATATTTCACCTGGCAGCTCTGCTAGTTCTCCTTGGTTAACTTCCTACTACTTCTTTTCCTTCCTTTTTCCCTTTCTGTTTCCACAAGGGGCAGCGGTGTGCAAACGAGTGCACACGTTTGCACACAAACGCACACGTGCCCACACGCTGTGTGCCCATTTGCAAGAAATTTTTTATATATCCAGGGCATACACCTTTGGTTTCTTGTTTTCAGCTACTACCACTGTAGACATGCCTCTTGCAATCCTGAGCAACTCAGGGCAAACACATGCCACTGTACTCCAATCACCTTACAGTCTTTCAGACATACCCCCCATGATGTCACCTATCTTCTACTTGACTACTACTCTACTCCTACACTTATACTCTAGGGACATGGCTCACATGCCGGGGAAAATTGGGATTCACTATCCTTATCCTCATTTGCATAGGATTGTCTACTAATGCTTGGTTACATCTCTCACACTGAGCTTCCCCTCCTAAGCAACCACTACTCAGTGGCCATGTTGTTTGCAGCTTGCCATTCACCTGCATGGCAGAACAAGATTTTTAGTGTAAATGCACATTTGTGGCTATTTTTCCCTTTTTTTCTTTTTATTTAAAGTGCAGCATGTTTGCGCGACGTTGCACTACGCTTAAACATCAGTGATTGGGGGAAAAAATAACTTTGGATTTTATGGATTTACAACATTTGCAAATGCCAATGGCCTTATATTTGGCCATTGGCATGCTTACCCAACTAGATGCATCCTTTATTTGGAGCTGTCATAGCTCCGTTTAGCTATTTGCAGAACGGTACTCCGTTACCAATGGAGTACATTTCTGCAAATGACACTACTCTTACACGAACAGGTTAGTGGTTCCTGGATAGCACATTTGCCTCATTTGCATAGCTTTCAGCAGCAAATGAGGTAATTTGCATACCATAACACTGTCTGTGCAAGAGTAGCTTTAGATGCTCTCATGCACGCCCCTGCCAGCTAATACTGAATCGCTCGGCAGACATATTGCCTGCCTGCCGTCTTACACTGTTCTTACACTCCGTGCAAGCCTTCGTGACTCCAGCCCAGTATCAGTACACTCAATATTAAATAATTATATCAAATTCACTTACCATGGTGAACAGCTTAAGGGGAGAGACTTCACAAAATAATATGTATGTGGATATTGACAATAGCCAATAAATGAGGAGTGGGATGGAATTATGCTGTTAAATTATAGTAAGAGTTGGACAGCAACATATGCACTGGGTTTAAGAATGCAACTAGCAGAAGATCAGAAGGAGGAAACCTGCTAGAGACTTAGCTCTGTAGCTGACTTACTTGAAACTGCCTTAAAGCAAACTTAATCCTTAATTGACCTCACACACCCACACTACATAAGACAGAAAATAGAGTTTAATACCAACAGACAGTCCACTCAGATCGCAAAATATGGTGCAACTATTTGCTGGAAATACTATTATAGGCTTAAAGGTCTTAGCTAAAGACAATACAGACTGATAAAATTAACTTTAAAAAAACAGATCAGGAAATGGAAAACCTTCATTATGAAAATGACAGCAATACATTTTTGTAAATTTAAGAAAACTATATCCTGCCCCATTCTTGTTAAGACCATAATTGTTTGATTTCCACAGTTGGTTAATAAATAAACAGGAAAGGTAAAGTAACTCATTAACGGTGCATGGCAAAACTTTATTTTATAATGTACAGAACACCATAAGTAAGCTTGTTAAGATCTTTTCTGATATCAAACAAGCTTTTAACAAGCTTTTGTAAGTGCTGCTAAGATTATCCTGTGCTACAGATTAACAGCTGAGAGTGCTGGACAGCAAAGTACAGCAGTAGGACATAAAATAGCTGGCAGAATTATGTGTATTTTATAGCTTCTAAAGTTATTCGTCCTGCCGAAGTACACTTTGTTCTACATGTTGTCTATGAGACAGAGTCAAGTGTTTTTCCAGCTTTCAAAGGCTTTGAAAGATGATAAACATCTTTCTCTGTAATTGATAGTACATGAAGTGGATAAAGAACCATGCACGCCAAACAGTTATGACATGGATTCCCATATCATAATCCTTATTATGTGAGACTGATATTGATGCCAAGATTCATCTTTTGAGCTGAATATCTTAGTATCCAAATCCAAAATACATTACAAAAATATTATGACTGGAGATCCAGTCATAATTGTCTGTTGTCCCTTTGTTTTACATTGTGTACCAACTGGTATATCTTTATGCATTCTACACAGAAGAGGCTGTCATTCTAGCCTATCAATTACATAAATAAAAGATTCATTTTTCTCTTTACAAAAAGTGGCATTCTCAATGGGCTGGATTAAAAAAGAAAGTTGGGAACAGTGCATCAGTGGTGGATAAGATTCCATAAATGAAGGTAAAACAGGAGCAAGTAATAATTTATTTAACATAGCATAATTGTGAGTCTATGCACACCTGCCTGATTCCAAAACACAATGTGTACTCCCAATGGAAATATAATGTGAAAGTCTAGTATGCCAAACATTTCATGAAAGCATTTGGTGAAGCCCATTTGTGCTTACAATTAACAATGCAATTTTCTATGAATTCCTAAGCATTCCTGCAGGTTTCACAAAACATAACACAAAAATCAAAAAAAAGAATGCAAGTTGCATTTAATGTTGGCTGGGGTACTACAAGCCATAAAAGATGACAATCTGCAAATGCATCCCAAAAGGCAGCCAGTAAGGCACCAAGCCTGGCTATAGTTAAGCCAGTTCACTGAACAGGAAATGGATAGATAGATAGATGATAGATAGATAGATAGATAGATAGATAGATAGATAGATAGATAGATAGATAGATAGATATTAGATAAAAAGCTAGTGCAGGCTGTGTGCAGGGCATGCACATGCCACGTATATGCTAGCAGTCTATGGGGTAACCCATTATCAGTAGAAACAAAAGTGTGTCTGAGTCTGGGTATATTGTGCTCTGGAACATTTCAATGGTATATGGGTGATGATGTAGGAGAGTCCAAAACAGGTGGCATTTGAATTCTAGGACAGTTCCTGGCAGTGATGTGCTTGAATGTGGATGAATTAATCTACTTGAACAAGATCCATGGAGTGTAGAACTTTCAGGCAACAGTTCTATGTAACTGCCAACAACACCTGTGTTCTCTGTGCAACCTCAGCATTACACAATGCTGAACAGTACATCAATAGAAAGGGGTAGCTGTTACTCAATTATCAGGTAGTGTGTGCCACAGATGGCCTCATTACCAATTCTCTGGCAAAATATCCTTTTAGTATGCATGATACAGCAATTTGGAGAGACAGTGTTTCAAAGGATGCTTTCCAACATGGTAACATTTAGAGGCGCTCCTACTAGGTAAGTACATGAGCTACTGTATTGTTATCAAAATCCAGATGTAAACAGAAGGCATGAGGAATACATATTTGTTTTCATCCCCCTAAAAACAGGTGACTGCAGTTATCCACTGGATCCTTTGTTTATGATACCATACAGTGCTCTACAGTTCCTGTTGAGGATGCATGCAACAGAGTGCACATTGCAACATGGAACACCAGTGAGCATGTGTTTTGTTTGCTGATGTCTGGACACATCTGGTGGTGCACTGCAATGGACGCCATATGTCACACATGTAACTGTCAGAGCTGTCACACAATGATCTGGAAGACACAAAGGTGAAAAGAAATAGGACTGACCAATGGAGGTTGCAGTCATATGTTCTAGCTCAGGCAACACAATAGAGTCTCTCTTACACATTTGAGGCATGATAAGCCACACATGCAGAAACTCACACACAAACCAATAATGTTCACACAGTGTTGCCACACAACAGCAGCACAGAGCACAACTACTGGAAAAAGACCATTAGTTAACCCATTGAACATCAGACTTAAAATAAGCATATGATTCACATATAATACCTTATACACATGTACATGACATACAAAGGAGCATGTGTGGATATCAACAGAGCAAGTACTACCACAGGAATACTACCTGCAATATACAGCACCAAAAAGGACTGCACTGCCATATGTGTCATCCATGAGGTGTGCAAAACAGAAGATGCTGTTGTCTGGGTAGGATATTATCATCATCATACAGAAAAGTAGCAGGTGAAATTAGCTGTACAATGGCCATTACAATAAATCTAGGTTCATGCAGTATATGGGAATGTATCACCACAGAAAAAAAAACGACTTGCAGAGATGGTACAATAACACTGATGCATCACACTTAGCTTAGTAATGTAACAATGTCTTATGCCATGCTAGGCAGCATACAGCAGCATGAATACTGACATATGAAGGTCAGGCCAAAACGAAACAAGTATCATGTTACATGGCTGACATGGAATTCCATAGATAAGTCAATACTACAATGTATAGGTGATTGTTGCAATATGAGTCATTCAGATGAAAGCATATGTTCAATCATGCAGAGTTTCAAAGGCAGGCAGTGTAGATCAGTCATGGAACATAGGTTCATAAGTTCATAGGTAAGTACTAGGCTATCTGCTCATGGGCATTTATAAACCTAGCCACAGAGTGATGGCTTTCGCCTCCTCATTAGATTAGTAACCTGGGCCTCTGTCAACAGGGCTCCTGAAGTGATCCCTGGGTAGAACTTACGATTACCCATCCACTCATCAAGATTTCTCTTGAAGAGGTTCAGAGAGGAGCTCTGTCGAATATGGATTGGGATTCTATTCCAGAGTGAGGGGAATTGCTGGGACAGGAATCTATCCCTCCAGCATGTCCTGTTTATTGTTGTACATAGGTTCAAGTCACTAGAGTGAGTGGTTCTTAGGGATCTCGTTTTTTTGAGGTGAAGCATGTCCATTAGTTCAGGGTTTGACATGGCCCTATAGGTCAGGCATAGGTCACCTCTGAGCAGATGGTAAGCGACTGAGAAGAGCTGGAGCTTTTATAGTCGTGCTTTATAGGGTAATTGTTTAAGGCCCTTAATCCTCTTAGTGAGGCACTTCTGTGGTCTTTCTAGTTGTTGCAGGTGTCTAGTGAGGTACATCCCAAATGGGGCACTGTACTCTATTATGGGCCTAATGAGTGAGGAGTAAAGGGGCACAATCACCTTCTTGGATCTGGATGAGAAACCCTTTGTGATGAGGTGTGCCACACAGAAGGATTTCCTGACCGTTTTGGCTATGTGATTATCAAAGGAGAGTATGCTATCTACTTGAGTACACAGGTCCCTAATTACTTCTTCTGTACTTAGTGGATTCCCATCTATGTGGTAGTTTGTAGGTACTTTGTTTTTCCCAAATGGGATTAATATGCATTTTTTGGCATTTAGCTTGAGGCAGTGACATTGACACATGCATGACATGCATCATTGTTTGGGATACAACAATATAGGTGTATATGCATGTATAAGCAGGTAGATATGGGAAGACATACATGGAAAGTATGTTTCAGTCGGAGGATAACAAAGGGAAATTTGTAAAATGTATGTGTATATAGTGCTGAGGATGAGACATGTGCATTACCAAATCAGAATGCTACACATAACACTTGTAAGCATACTGAGGCATACCTGCGCATGCTGGTATGGCAGACAACAATGATATGTTTAATGTATCAATCGATGCTTGAAAAATAATGCAACATGCTGATGAAAATGAGAAATGCTCGCTATATGTCAACTATCAAGAGATGTAAACATAGAAGCAGGGTGATTGTTGCACTGAGAAGGGAAATTGTCAATATCTGAATTAACAAATAATAACTCCCCATGGTCGAGTGGGCGTTCGAAAAACATGCGTTGAATGGGCATGCCTTCATTGAAGGTTGGGCGTCGGGCTGACAATTGGACACCATAAAAACTAATTGCCAATCATTAGTGGACCGGAGTTCCACTGTGGCGACCCCTAAACAGGAAAAGCCGAAAGACAAACAGCAACAACAATGACAAATACATGCAACATAACATAATTTGAAGGCAAACACTTAAATGAGGTAAATGATCAGAAAATCCTGTATCATCAGCCATTGGTGAAGCCACTTACAGATGCAGTATGCAGTGATCAGCACACTGGTCATCATTGCTGCAGGGTTAGAATGACACAACAGGATGCACATTGGATAAACTGACAGCGTTACTCTAAAGCAGTCTAGGGTGCATACACTGATGGCTATGGGGAAGAGTCACCATTACTAACAAACGCAACATGGGAGAAGAGGTCATGGTCATTGTGATGCCCCTGCACTGGCTCAGTAATCGAGGAGCCTCAGTCCTCACCATTGGCAACAGTGAGGGACATACACAATGGGAGGATTACAAGTATACACACAGTAAAGCCCAATTTTCACTTAAGAGCACACAGAGATCACAGTCATTCTGGGGCTGGTTTCTCCATCTTTTTGCAGATCCTCAATAAGACTCCCCACTGGCACAGGTATAAGATTAAGATCTGAAACGAGTGGCCAAGCTAAGACCTCCAGCACCCTCTCTGTCACACCAGTGCTTCGTGTACCTGTCAGAGTAGCTGATACAGACACAGTTTCAGATTTAATTTATATACAAACACACACGCACTTCTGTGGAAGGCTGTCACTGGTTTACTAGCTATGCTCTCTTCTGCCCAGACTATAAGGTAGTTATCACTGCCACCAACTCCTACTTATCAGCTAGTATAAGGCCCTTACAAAGGGTGTCCAATCCTACTCTGTAATGTTGCTATTAATCCATATAGTATGTCTGACCAAGACTTGCAAAGCTAATTAGGAGTGGCCTGTACGCTGTCACCAAATACATATGCAAGTATTCTAAGAGCTTAAATATGTCCTGCAAATATCAGCCACAGAGATAAGTTTAAATATATTTAATAATAACTAATAAAAATACTTAGAAAACAAACACAATTACTTCAGAGTTCAAAATCACAGAAAATATTTTAAAACATTGCAGAACAGTCTCAAATGAATACAGACGACATCTAAACTAAGCTTTACTATATTCCTATCTCTAAAATAAATCACTGTACCCTAGTTACTCGCTATTAACAAGGCAAGTGCAGATGGTGATGATGAGTGGATGTTCTTGCTAGGACCAAGACAAAATACAAAATGCAGTAGTAGAAAAAGCAAAACCTGTCTCCCAAAGGATGCCTCAAAACAAACAACTGTGTAAATATCAAGTAAGCAGATGAGAGGCAAGACACCACGATAAAATCCAAAAATGTTATTGTTCACAAAAGGAGATGAGCGCTTTCGCGTGTGACAAAACACGCTTCTTCAGATCTATTTAAAGACATTTCCTTTGTGCCTTTTATACTAATGGTAATATATCAATTAATCATCTCATCATTCACAATTACAAGAGAAGATTGCCAATCAGCAATTCAAGTAGTTAATTAGTCAGGTGACCAACCTGAAAAAGCTAACTATGCGTTAATGTTCTTAGATCTAGCAGCATGTACATGACAATATATATAAATATACATGTACATATATATATATATATATATATATATATATATATATATATACATATATATAAATATACACATATACAATATACAAAAATACCCATGGCTATTTTAGCTAACGGTTAGTATATTTATATATGTATTATATACATTGTGTATATTTATATATATGTGTATATATATATATATATATATATATATATATATATATATATATATATATATATGTACATGTATATTTATATATATTGTCATGTACATGCTGCTAGATCTAAGAACATTAACGCATAGTTAGCTTTTTCAGGTTGGTCACCTGACTAATTAACTACTTGAATTGCTGATTGGCAATCTTCTCTTGTAATTGTGAATGATGAGATGATTAATTGAAATATTACCATTAGTATAAAAGGCACAAAGGAAATGTCTTTAAATAGATCTGAAGAAGCGTGTTTTGTCACACGCGAAAGTGCTCATCTCCTTTTGTGAACAATAAAATTTTTGGATTTTATCGTGGTGTCTTGCCTCTCATCTGCTTACTTGATATTTACACAGTTGTTTGTTTTGAGGCATCCTTTGGGAGACAAGTTTTGCTTTTCCTACTACTTTATTGTGTTCGTCTGCTTCCTCTTCTCTCCACATGATGGAAGGTTTACCCTTGGAACTTGACTACATACCTGAAAAATCGAATTGTAGTAAGAGATGGAATGCCTTGATTGAGAAGAGAGAGAACCCACTACTTGGTATGGAACTATCAGCTATGACTAATGCAATGGAACCAGGTACTGTAAATGTTCTACATGAATTCAACTCTTTATATAAAGAGTTGGAAAACAATCCATACAAACTGTTTCGACTGATATGGCAGCGTAGGCACCTTGAAGCGTGTCTACACTTCAAGGTTGTACCATGAGGCATGAGGGTTTTATGTATGCCCTCATATGGTAGTAGCCATCCAGAACTACTAAAAAGTTGGCAGAAATTGAACTTGGATTGTAGCTATGGCTACATTAAACTCCTGATTTAATATTTTCAGCCGATTGAATCTGAACTGTCGACTCAGGTGATTTACTGATCTTACTGCCATATTTAAAGGGGACTTGTATGCGAATAGGCTAGACAATCTTCTTTTCCAAGTAGATGCCTATAGTGATAGGCTTCAGCAAATGAAGCTCCATAAGCTTCAGAGAGATCATAGGGATTTCTCGAATGGGCAAGTATTTGTTTGGCCAAAAAATGTTCGAAGTCAAGAAACAGCCTTAGTAGATGTCCCAGAGATGAATGTCAACATGAAAGATTCTCTAATAATCCAGCAAGACATTTCCCCTTTAACGGCTGTTTCCACAGTAAGAAATGCTATGTCATCACAAGTGGACACTTCGAGAGTTATGAGGCTTGATACCATAGATACCCCTTCACCTAATCAGATGGTGCTCCACTTTCACAACACATTGGGAGCCAAACCAAAGGTACAGCAAAGCAATATCGATTCTTTTTTACCCCTTCCAGTCCAACACCAGAGAATGGCCAGGGGCAGGTCGCAGAGTCGGGGACGAGGCAAGAGGAAATTCTTGGGCGAACTGTACGGAAGAAGAGGTCGGATAAGGGATTGAACAGTCTGGTCTTCAATTTGTCGAGCATGACTCTATCTGACATGGACTATAAAGTACTCAATAGAGGACTTAATTATATACCTGCACAGGTTAGCGTTGTTTCAAATATGCTTATTGATGTAAGATGCTTTGTACGTAATGTAGCGCTAAAGATGTTTTTTAAGAAGAGCCAAGGCTCAATTGATAATTCAACAAGTCAGGGCTGTTTTAAAAAGAAGAGCACGTTTACACCAGCTCTGCATCCCTATTTAGATTGTTTTGTGAAGAACTGTGAGAGAGATTTTTATAGATACTATGGCAACATCAAAAAATACAGTTCTACGCTTTATTTTAATATTAGTAGAGAGGAATGGGATTCCCTGAACTATCTAGTTAATAATCCTGATGTAACCATTAAGCCTGTAGATAAGGGAGGAGGGCTTGTGCTTATGGATATGGCTGATTATAACAATTATATGAATCTGTTGTTGGATGATGCTAACACCTATGTGAAGATTGATGAGAGGAAATTAGAGAGACTGATCTATGAGGCACATCAAGATCTATATGATGTATTGATGGGCAGGCAGATTGATCAGGATTTAGACTCTTTTTTGCTAATAGAACACCCGGTGATACCATATATTAAAGGCCTCCCCAAAATGCACAAAGGTGTTTTTCCACCTCCACTTCGGCCAATTGTAGCAGGAGAGGGTTGGCTAAAAGAACATATGTCTATCTATGTTGAAAAGAAATTGAGGCCTTTGGTAGCCAAAACACCTACCATTTAAGCGATTCTACCAGTTGCTAGAAGATCTGGCGCATATCAATAGTGTAGTTTCCACTACCTCCTTGTTGGTCACTTTAGATGTTAAAAACTTGTTTACAGTTATTCCCAACTCCTATGGTCTTGAAGCCATTAGGGCTTTGTTAAATAGCAGCCAGGAATATAGTGGCAATGAACAGATCTTATTAATAACACTGTTGGAGTAGGTGTTGACCAACAATGTTTTGATGTTTGGTGACCAGCTGTACATTCAACAGTGGGGAGTTGCCATGGGCACTCCCTGCGCTAATACGTATGCGAACCTAGTAATGCACAGTTGGGAAGCCTCCTCTGTTTTAACACATGAATACTTTAGATACATCTCATTGTACAGAAGGTTCGTAGATGACATCCTATTGGTGTGGGAAGGCATGACGGATGAACTTGTAAGTTTTGTCTCCATGTTGGAGGATACAACTGATTTTCTTAAGTTGTCCATTCAATACTCCCAGGAGAGTGTTAATTTCTTAGATGTTACTATTAGTAAAGATGGAAAAGGGGGATTGATAATGTCCCTATATAGAAAAGATTGCTATAGAAATGCGCTTTTACAATTTGACAGTATGCACCCCAGATTTGTCTTTAAGAATATAGTAAAAGGACAATACAAGAGGGTCAGCAAACTGTGTCAAGAGCCAGAAGAATGGAGGAGAGAATATAATATATTGGAGGGTCTCTTTTTGGACAGGGGTTATGATGCTGCTATGGTAGCATACATAAAGGATTCCTTTTTAACATCATCTGCAATGTCTATTGTTGATCATTCTAAATATAAAGCTAGTAAGTCTAATTATATAAGACCTGGCAATGGTTCAAGGATATGTTTTCAGACAAGCTTTACGAGTGATAATAAACATATAGTAGAGATCATCAATAAGAATTGGCCTATTTTAACGGCCGATGAGGATATTAAAAATATAGTGGGCTTGACTCCAACCTTCATATATAAAAATATGAAAAATATTAAAAGATTGGTTTGCACCAAGAAAAATAAACATCGTTGTAATGTCATCACTACAAATAACAAGGTTCTTGGTACTCATGCTTGCGGAAAATGTATTATGTGTCCATTGATTTCCAAGCAACAAGAGGCCATATTTCCAGAGCTACATTTTAGGTTTGAACCTAGATTCTTAGCCACATGTGACACCAAGAATGTGGTTTATTTGGTGAATTGTGATTCATGCCTAGCTTTTTATGTGGGCATGACCACAAGACGCCTAAGAGACAGAATGCAGGAACATATGAATGACATTAGGAAGGGAGATTTAAAAAGTGCCCTAGCTAAACACATCATGCAGTGCCAAGACCATAAGTTTACCTTTAAGATTTTGCAGATAAGTACCTATAATGAAAGAAGAGGGGACAACTTTAATAACTTAGAGGGCATAGAGCTTAGATGGATATTGAGACTGAGGGCACAGTATTTACCAGGTCTTAATGCTTATGTCAGTATCAGGTCATGCTTAAAAAAACGTAGGTATAAATAGAGTAGTGAGAACCTCAATTGACAATAGCCTCCTTCCCTTACTCCCTTCCCCCTCCCCCCCTTCCTAGTCATTTCCTGTTTTTCCAAAATTTTTTGGCATGATGAATGCAAAGGGTTGATCTTTAAGTAGTGAGCACTAAGAGGTTTAGTTATAGTAGGTGAGACTTGATATATCTACATGCATCTATATTAGTTTGTATTGGCATTATTGTGATAGCCATGCATGTTTTGTTATTATTATTTTTTAAGGTTTACATTTATCATATGAATGTGTCTCTAATGATAGTGCTATAAAATTTGATGGTTCTATGAATTTTAGTTCATATTAAGCCTTTTGGCTTTCTATGTTTGGTTTGATCAAGTTTATATGATGTCATATGATATACAATGTATATGTATTTTTATTTTTATCTATTTTTCTATATTCTCATGCTCTTTGCATGAGTATCAATGCTAGGTTTTGTTTTTTATATGATGCATTTGATCATAAGTTTGTTTGCATACTTTTTACCGAGTTGGTATATTCAGGCAATTCATGCCATATATATATATATATATATATATATATATATATATATATATATATATATATATATATATATATGTCTTTTTAAACTAAATAGTCAGTGTTCTGTATATAAATATTTATATGTTTGTTTACCCATGGCTATTTTAGCTAATGGTTAGTATATTTATATATGTATTATATACATTGTGTATATTTATATATATTTTATATATATATATATATATATATATATATATGTACATGTATATTTATATATATTGTCATGTACATGCTGCTAGATCTAAGAACATTAACGCATAGTTAGCTTTTTCAGGTTGGTCACCTGACTAATTAACTACTTGAATTGCTGATTGGCAATCTTCTCTTGTAATTGTGAATGATGAGATGATTAATTGATATATTACCATTAGTATAAAAGGCACATAGGAAATGTCTTTAAATAGATCTGAAGAAGCGTGTTTTGTCACACGCGAAAGTGCTCATCTCCTTTTGTGAACAATAACATTTTTGGATTTTATCGTGGTGTCTTGCCTCTCATCTGCTTACTTGAAAAATACAAAATGCATAGTCTCACTCTGAGAGAGTTCTTAAATAAATATCACATTTTACTGCTGGGTTAGCCTGGATGGCATCACTTTTTGTCACCTGACCTCAGTTCCCAGGCTAAACCAATAGGATTTAACATCTCTTTGTGAGAAATACATATCTCTCAGATCTTTGCTCAGAAGTGTGTAGCTGCTAGGAAGTCATAAAGCAATAAAACACTTTACATTTTAAACCTAGTAATTGCTTTTCTTTTAAGACAATAGAACAACTTCTAGCTCTAGACATTGTGTCTGCTATTGAACTGAAACTTAAGATAATCTTTTGTTTATAACCCAGCTTTGCAAGTTAATCTTCTATGTTCCAGCAGCGTATGCTGTGGTTACACTCTTGAATCTCAATACCATACAAATCGTGTTCAACACACACTTCTGCACCAGTAGTTTAATATACACATAACATATAGTTTTCTTACATTTGTAAACAAGCATATGAATCATGTTGATATTTATAAATAACATATGATTATTTACAAAATTCCAGATAGTTGGGCTGATAGTATTTCCTTCTGTTACATTTCATTAAAACCAACACAACGGTGTAGCAATACAACAAAAGAGCTAAAAACAACCAAGAATGTATCCATGCAATAAAAAAAATGGATGTTCATGTTCAGTGACAAAAAATGTGTTTATTGTATAAAAATTAAGCGCTTTGTTTCCAAACACACAGGGACTTCATCAGAATCATTTTGATGAAATACAGTTTGGGGTGTTTTTACATTTCTATAAAAATCATATTAATATTTACAAATGACATAGAATTATTTACAAAATTCCAGCTAGCTGGGCTGGCAGCATTTTGGTTTGCGACAGTCATAATCATGACTACTGTCTGATGCCCTGTGTGCTATTTGCTGTATTGTTATTGTGAGGTACATCACATCCCACCTTAGGATCAGTGGACAGACTAATGGAGAAGGCAGGCAGTGGATTTGCTGCAAATAGAGATAGATGAGACATGCCATATATATTTCTCAAATGTCAAATGAGGCAAAATATGGCTGACATTATCAAACAACTATCCAGCTACAATGAATAATCATGATGATATGGACATACCAGGCTGGTGTGGCTGTGAGTGGCACAGGGTCCCTAAAAAACAGAGATGCACCATGTTACTCATGTACCAAACTAATATGAAAGGCAATGTGAAAACAAACATACATAATGACACACCTGACATCTCCTCATCAGACCCCAACACCTGTGGTGAGGATGAAAGGCTGCTATCATTTAAAAAGTGACATCTATACAACAAGTTAGTAATAAACACATATATGTCATCATTTAGCATTGACACTGATGTATAACACACAACATAGAGGTTTTAGTCATATCAAAGGCAACAATGTTTTGTAAGATCCAATAGACCTAGGAATATGAGCAAGTTAACATTAATTACAAAGGTTGCAGCTGTGCAAAACAGTACTGTACTATAGCAACAATATGAACTGCCTTATCAAGTATGTCCTCCCTAGTAGGTGACCGTACCATGTGATGCAATGACATACCTCTAGCTTAAAATGGAACACAAACAAAATGTCAGTATACACCTCAGGCATAACAGGAGGCAGAGACACACAAAAGTTACTGATCACACCACCTAACTAAGCAAACACCTGATGAGCATTGCTGGTGGCCTGATGTTAATGGGCCTATGCAATCGAAATGTTCAGCAGTGCACATGGCTAACATTGTTATCTCTGCATTGTTTAGGTAATATAACATGCTATAATGCTAACCATGTGTGTCTGCATCAGTAGTGTTTTGCCATACATGACATAGTTCTGGCCCTGTAACATTAATAAAAAAGGAGGTGAGATGTATGAATGTTGTTGTATGACAACTGTACTATGCTACTGTGTTGTGACCATCAGATCTGTCTCATTATGTCTATCCTGGTATGCAACAATCTTGGCAGGTGTTATGGTGGGAGGCCATGAAGGTCATTATCTCATCTGGGGGAAAAATGGTAGACCACCTCCAATGGTATTCCTCTCCTTCTCACAGTGGTGGAGTCAATTGGCTGTACATGGAGGATTACGTTGGAGCAATGTCACCAGCAGGCCTCTCTGGAATGGTTGTGCCCACCCACTGCATTTATCATGTTTGTAATGTGCCTCCACACTTGTTGTCTCCACAAAGTATTGCCCATTCTTCCTAGCACATTTCAACTGTGCTGCCACAGGGCCTCAATTATGATTTTATTTTACTTGGGGGAATCGTTTTCTAATTTGTTATGGATTGACATCTGAAAAACAATGATATGCACATATCAGATTTTATACAGGATGTGCACATATTGACATATCAACCTTCAAAGCTTATGTCAGTGAAATGCCTGTCATATACAGTGCACTGCTATGCAAAACAATCAGTAGCCTCTATATTACCATAGCTTACAAAGCATGTGTAAATTACACATCATCAACATTTATGCGCATCCATTCCACATCTTAGGATATGTTGTATATGCAGAGCTGGGATGAGAAACCTGGTTGGTGGATATTATGACAAGTAAGGGCCAATCACATAACCACTATACCACAACTTCACTAGCACAAAATGGCGTTGTCACATTTATGTGTATATCCAGCTACAGCTACCAAATTTAGATCAACCATGTGGGATAGGTCACAGAAATCAATGTAGTCAGTGACAAAGATCAACACAAATTTGACCTTTGTGAGATGGTAAATTACAGATGTATCTGTACTTTTTAAAACTGCAAGGTAGAATAAAATCTGTTTATGAAAAATTAATATATCTTTGGTTATGGCTAGATGTGAAGACAACAAAAAGTTACATGCCAAGCTAACCTGAGGTTCTACCAGTCCCACTGAGTGGGATAAGAACTACCAATTTAGAAGTAAACATAGTGAGCATAAGTTAATATTTGTAATTCAGACTTTGAACATACAATTTATGGACAGCCCCATAAATCATTATCTGCAAATATTTCTAAATATGTAAAAAGGAAACAGCATTACTGATATAACCAAAGTTCACCAAGGCTAGTTTGCTTGCAGCTATACACCTGCATATGGGGAAACCCTTCCTGATAATGATGGACATATATCCATATGCATGCATACTGTGTAAGTCTATACCATTGAACCATAGAAATACAAACAGACCAAACACAATGACACAGCCAGAGAGCACCAACCACAGGAGAAAGCTGCAAATACATCCAGAACAGTACAAGAACTCTCCTTTATTAAATGTGAAGTGCTTTTCGTCTCGCTTCTTCAGACTACAGACAATTACACATCTTCACTATTTAAATAAATTGACATGAATTGATAATTAAAAAATTATCTCCAACCATCAATCAGGACTACTTAAAAAACTTAAAATAAATTTCCTTACAACCTTAATCTATTAATCATAAATTAATGCATATTTCCACATTCGGTCACCCAACATCATATACACAATGTATAAAACATGTATACACAATATATATATATATATATATATATATATATATATATATATATTTAAAAATATTTATGCAAAATTGATATAAGATGAATACTTATATGAAGTTAAATAAAATAAAATGAATAACATACATATGATCACTATTCACTAAGCTACTATATACTCTGTATTCATTCAAACAGCAATCCAACACCATATGAATACATCCCTACATGAGTTCTTACTTAAATAATGTATAATAAATAATAAATAAATGATTTCAAAATAGCAGTCACTAAAATACTTTAACACCCCCCTTTTTTAACAATATATAAATTCATTATTATTTTAGTCACTTAAACTCCTGTAATGTTACCTTAAAAGACTCTTTAATTTTAAAATACACATAATTGAATGAATTTCATTCAGGCCTGGATGCTGGCAGGCCCTAGATCTTAATTGCCATTTTAATTCTAGTCTTTCCAGAAGTAATGTTGCAGGACCTCCCCTCATGTCCAATGAAACACAGTCAATAGCTTTAAAAATAAAGGAATGGTACTTTCCTTTATGTTTAGAGCTATTGACTGTGGGCCAGATTCACGAAGGCTTGCACAGAGTCGAAGAGTAGAGTAAGACTCCATGCAGCCAACATGTCTGCCGAGCGATCCAGGAACAGCCGGCAGGGGCATGCAAGAGAGCTCCTAAAACGACTCTAACAAGGACAGGGTTAGGTTATGCAAATTACCTCATTTGCTGCCAAAAGCTATGCAAATGAGGTAAATTTGCAATCCAGGAAACCCTAACCTGTCCGAGTAAGAGTAGTGTTATTTGCAGAAATGTACTCCATTGTCAACTAAGTACAGTTCTGAAAATAGCAAAACGGAGCCGTGACAGCTCAAAATAAAGGATGCATCCAGTTGTGGAAGCATGCCAATGGCCAAATATACAGCCATTGGCAACTCTTCCTGTTGCAAAATAAAAAAAAAAATTTTTTTTTACCTCGATCTCCGAAGTTTAAGCGTAGTTTAGCATCGTGCAAAAGTGCTGCGCTCTAAAAACCATGAAAAAAAAATTAAAAGCCACAAAAAGGGATGTTATTCAAAATATACAACTGCCATGCAAGTGAACGGCAGGCTGAAGACAACATGGCTACTGAGTAGAGGTTGGTAAGGGGGGAAGCTCAGTCTAAGAGATGTAACCAAGCATTAGTAGGCAATCCTATGCAAATGAGGGTAAGGATAGTGAACCCCAGTTTTACATGGCATATGAGCAAAGTCCGTGGAGTATCAGAGTATAAGATAGGTGACATCATGAGGGGGGTATGTATGAAAGAATGTAAGCTCATTGGAGCAGAGTGGCATGTGTTTGCTGTCAGTTACTCATCACTGGAAGAGGCGTGTCAACAGGTATCCTAGCTAAAGCCAACAAATAGAAGGTGTATGCTGTGGATAACACTAAAGTTTCTTGTAGAAGTGCCTGCAACATGTTTGCGCACAGGTGCGCACCTGTAAATCCAAGTAAGACTGTATGTGCACGCGTGCGCCTGTGTGCGCATTTAAGCCGGAGTAAGCATGTGTAAGGTTGTTGAAATCTGTGTAAGTGTGTTTGCACCTGTGTGCATGCGTTCAAGCAGGAGTCAGCAAGTGTTAGGCCGTGTAAGGATGTGTGCATGTATGTGAGCTGATGTGCACATGTTTGCGCTTGTTTGCACGGCGCTGCCCCCTGTGGAAACAGAAAGGGAAAAGGAAGCACAATAAATAGTAGGAAGTTAACCAAGGAGAACTAGCAGAGCTAGCAGGTGAAAACACTTAGAATAAGGCAATTACACAGGCAGTACACTGGCCCAGCCCAGCCCAGCACTTAAAACTCTGCAAACAACTTTCCACCATGTTTTCCTCAGAGACACTGCAACACTGCAGTAAACTAAGAGAAGTGAAAACTTAAAAAGCTTTACTGAGACAAAGAAATGCTAGGGGCTGCCATTGCTCTTATAAGGCGACATATGCAACATGCTAAGGGTGGTGACAATGTGAATGCTGCTGAGTGAGGAGACGGAAAAGAGTGTACAGGCCCAGGGTAACCTACCAGGGGCTACATGAGCTGGAGATAGTGGAGCGCTATAGAGTGGACAGAGACCTCATGCAGCAAATTGTTGAGCTGTGCAGGCCATGCCTCACACACAGAATCAACAGAGGGGAACCCATCCCAGTGGAAACCAAGGTATGTGTTGGCCTAAGAATACTAGCAAAATGTACCTTCCAGAGACCAACTGGTGATATGTTGGGGATTTCACAGGCATCAGCATCCAGGGTACTGCAGCAGTTCCTGAATGCCATGTCAGCACATGTCGGTGATCATGCATATTTCCCCAATTCCCGTGAGGTATTGGCCAGCAATATGCATCTTTTCCAGCAAATAGCGGAATACCCTGAGGTAGTGGGTGCAATAGACTGCACGCACATATGCATCAAAGCACCAGCTGGAGAGTGGGGTAGGGCCTATTGTAACCGCAAGGGCTTCCCCTCCATCAACTGCCAGGTCATGTGTGATGCCCAGGTCATAATACTGAATGTGTGTGCTGGCTGCTCTGGAAGCTACCATGATTCCCATATCTGGCATCTGACACAGCTGTACCAGACATTTGCCAATGGGGACATCCCTCATGGTCACCTAGTGGGGGATGCTGGATATGCACTGGAGCCATGACTGATGACACCTATCAGAAATGCACACACACCTGAACAGGAATGCCATAATGAGGCACATGCACAAACACGAAATGTAATCGAGCATGTGTTTGGGCTGCTCAAGTCACGGTTCCGGTGCCTGAACATATCTGGTGGAGTGTTGCAGTACTCACCAACTACATGTACCCAAATTGTCATGGTATGTGCTATGCTACATAATATGATCCTGTGAAAACAGCTGCAGCAGGAGCAGCATATGGCCGGGCCAAACAGCCCCCCGCCATTGTCAAGGCCATCACAGGCAGAGCGTGACCCAGAGGAGGAACAACCTGAGCCTGCCCCAGTAGGCAGGAGGAAGCGTGCCCAGTATGCTTTGGCCTTGGAAAAGAGGCAACGCATAGCACATACACTGGATCAGTAGGAATCCTGGAAATGGTACCTCTCTCTGACTCGCACATATAGTAAAAGGGATGCCTAACTTGACACTACCTGTTTTCAAACATGTATAGAGAGTGTACTATGTGCATCCGACATAGGCAGCCCTGCAGCACCACCTGAGGCATGATTGCCATGTTTTAAGCAATATAAAGCATGCTAAACAGCTTTTACCACTATTTAGTATATGTAAACAAAATTGCACACACTAACTAGCACAACTTTGGCCAATGTTGAGCAATATTGCGCAACGATCAGCAACGTTGGTTAGCGTTGATCAATGTTGGGCAAGTTCAGTCACAGTTGTGCATAGTTGAGCAAAAGCAGGTAAACATGCTCATATTTGCTTTACTGGTCCTTAAGCAGTCTGGTCTGCCCAGTATGAAAATATAAAGCAGTGGCAGTCCTCGAACCCAGGATACCGTGCATTACAGTCACGGTACTGAACCACTAAATCATGACAGGATTTCACTGGTCAGTCTGTATGAAGAAATGTTGATGAGTCTATGCAAAGTGTCTCATGGAAACCCTGCAGGCACAGCATAATCCCTGTTGAGTTATGACACAAAGGTGAGCCCTGCAGTAAAAATACAACTTGATTTTCAACACACATATAGTATAAATGTTAATATTGGGCATGTTCACACATGTCAACAAATATAGTGGACTTCAGACAGCAGCATACTGAAAGGTCACACTGGGCATGCTCACACACTTGAATAAATGAGGCAAATGTCAGGCAACAACATACTGAAAGGCCAAACTGGACATGTTCACACACTTAGGCCATGTCTGAGTACAGCAGTGGGCCACACATAACTGGCAGTTGCATGTGTTAACCCAGGAACCTCACACTATTCACCAATCGTGCTTTGTGCACACAGTTATATGACAACAGACACATATATAATATATTGGAACCCTGTCATAATCAAATATGTGCTACATATACTTAGGATGTTCATAGAAAGTGGAAAAGCAAAGAAGATAAAAAACCTGCAATCAGTATCATCAATAAACAATGTGCACTCCAAACATTATCCATTCTAGGTTATGGAAAGATTATCTGCGAAGGAGTCCATACAGAACCATGACACTTCCTTCAGCAATGTCATAAATAGCAATGTACACTCATATATGTCCTGAGTCAGGGACAACTGTAAATGGCTGACAATGCCAACGTCCTGTCAGAGAGGCCCATACATACATACCCACCTCCCACTGACAAAAGGCCCTATCATCATAACAGGAGATATCAGATGTAGAATGGGTAAATAGCTCCTTTCAAAGCTGAAAACATGGCATAAATTGGATTACATTGTTTCCCTATATGTGTCATAAGTGAACTGCAGAACAAACAGACCCTGCACCTGAACAGTCTGTTGAGCCTCACCCTCTCTACAGGATATGAAACTGTTGAATGGGTTACAGCAACATATGGCACACTCCACAAGTGTTGGTGCACAACAGACCATGGGAACTATAGTCTTATAAGCCTATGAAGTCTGATCTGCACGGCCATGGAGTCCATCATGATTGAAGACATAAACAGAGCTATTGGAAGCCTATAAACACACAACCCTACCAACTTTGGTTTGGTCATGGGCAGATCATGGTTCCCAAACCTGCTAGACTGTTTGCAAGGCAGCCATCCAGGACATACATCAATGAAATGAGCTACACATGCCCCACATACACTTTGAATAGCCCTTTTCCAACATCCCAGACACATGTCGTATCCACAAAATCAACAACCTGTGCATAAATATGTATTGTCATCTGATGGATTGGCAACTGGGCCACAGATAGATCATACAAGGTAAGAATTGTGGAGTCCTGTTCAAGCTGGTAACACCTGCTGTCCCCCATGGCTTAGTCCTGGGATTGCATAAAACAAAGTGCACACACATTACCTTGTCTAGTCTGATGATATCAGCATCCTACAAATATAGCAGGAGAAATGAAAGCACCCAGTAAAGCCTATAACGTGTTGTGTTAATGCATATCTCTCTAATATCATAACCTAGATAGGTAGGGGGTTGAATCCTGCAATTGCTGAGTGTGTGTGTGGGAGTGTATATTTCTATCTGATTTTCTTTGAGAGGAGTGCCCTTTTTGGAGATTAGGAAAACACCTTAAAAAGTGTTATATTCCTCTTTGGCAAGTCTGATGATGTCAGCATCCTACAAATATAGCATTGGAAATGAAAACTCTCAGTAAAGCATATCACGCGTCGTGTTAATGCGTATCTCTCTAGTATTATAACATAGTTAGATAGGGGTTTGAATCCTGCAATTGCTAGGTGGGTGTGTGTGTGTGTGGGGGGGGGTATGTTTCTGTGTGGTTTCGTTGGAGAGGAGTGCACTTTTTGGAGATTAGGAAAACACCTTAAAAGTGTTATATTCCTCTTTGGCAAGTCTGATGATGTCAGCATCCTACAAATTTAGCATTGGAAATAAAAACTCCCACTAAAGCATATAGTGCATTGTGTTAATGTGTATCTCTCTAGTATCATAACATAGTTAGGTAGGGGTTTAAATTCTGCAGTTGCTGAGTGTGTGTGTATGACACTGTTGATTAATGTGTTGTGGGTTTTGCTTTTACTACTGTATGACATATCAGTATAACAACAGTATGTGCATTGCACACCAGGTATCTGTGTGGCAAATACATATATGTACAACTGACCTCAATTAGTTCATAGGTGTGAAGCCTGATTTCTACATGAATACATCTGTTACCTTTGACAGATTGTGCTGCTGCTTCTCAGATCTTAGGTCACATATGTATTTTTGTGACAAGGCCAGCCACTGTATTGATCTGTGGCCTAGGACATCTGTGTCACACACACCCATGACAGTTTCTATAGAATAGTGTGAGTGAGGGTTCATGCCTGGGGTATATGTCAGACATGTTCAAACACAACAAAGTCTGTCAATAATGGACATTTATTATAGGTGTACAACAACTTTGTGGATATGCATACAGGCCCCTTATTGCTTATGTGATACACCGAGGGACATCAGAATACCTTTGGAAATGTGAACACCAAAGGACAGATGACATAACACTTGGTTGTATGTACACATCGGTACCCGTTCTACATGTTGGGGGCTACTACCTATGTGGTACTGTCGGGATACTATGTTTAGTAAATGTGGATGACTATGCTATAGTTGGCTTATAGCTTTACAGCATGGGCTGGACAACAGGTATCTGTCTGTATGATACCCTTGTGGAGGATAAGTGTCTCATCTGGAGAATGCATTGTAGGCCACAGTATGCATTTCCAGATGTGGATGGACATATCCCTAGTGTGTTTGCTTGTACCTAAGAGGGCTATATGCCAAACATGAGTGGTCCCAGGAATGGGTGGCAGTCAATACCACTGGTTACTGGTATAGTATAGTACCGGAAGGATCCAAATGCTACTGAGTTTCCTACATATGTGTTTCAGTTGTCAAGACATCATCTAACAATTGGTTATAGTCAGGCTGTTGAGGTTGTGTATACTACCAGAATGCAAACCAATGACAGATAGTAACAGTATCACCCACAGCATAGTGTCAAACAATGTCATACACACATGTGTACCCAAGTTAAAACATATGTGTAGTAAAATGCATACTGGCCACCAATAGAAACTATGAAGTGTTAACACTGTGTAATACAGGGCATGTCACCCTTCCCATGTGTCCACTATGCACGTACATGCATACAGTGCACCTCCACCATGTTCAGAAATTTACACCTGCAAATCTACTGCACACATCACACACGTACTGTCCACTCACCAACACATGTTGCCAAGACTATACACATCAGCCAAGTGGCACATGGGCGGACAATACATTTTTGGAATTAACACTGGTGTAAACAATACTACATTGATAATCATAGCTTTACTGCATCAAGCCTGCTCAGATATACCTACAAGGATATCATTACACTCTACTGTTGACAACATGCTAACATTGATACACTGCTATAAAGTCACCCTGTGCATCAGCACCATGTTAGCCTATTCCTGCATCAATGTGACAGATGACAGGAGGTGGCACAGTTTCATCATATGCACAGGGTGTGTTGATGGTTTGCCAGAGCCTGACATTGACCCATCCAATCGACATGTATGTGTGTGTGCGTGTGTGTGTGTGTGTGTGTGTGTGTGTGTGTGTGTGTGTGTGTGTCTGTGTGTGTGGGACAACAGTACAGCATGGGTCAATGTTGATGTAATGTGTGTGTGTATGTGTTAGCCCTAGGTGTTTGGTTTATGTGTGTGTGTCTGCATGCACACAGTTCCACCATGTGGCTGCCATATACGGGAGGTTGTGGGACAGCCACAGACTGTACCTGCCAGGCTGTACAGATCACTGTCTCTGGCCACGGACACAGTACCTGTGCCTGGCAGGGGTGCCACGGACAGTACCGGGTACTAAGCCAGACTGGGTACTATCATCAGAAGCAGAGGGATGTCGACTAGACCCATATCCCTGCTGGGACTGGCCAGAGCCATGTGCACGTGGTATTCTATGACAGTCTATTGACAGCCCAGCCACAATATTGCTGGGGCTGGTACTGCCACTACGGGAGCAGCTGTGACTTGTGTGTCGTCTGCGACAACTGCCAGCCGATGATGTTGCTGGCATATGTCCACGTCGACGTCTCAGCTGTCCTGCACTGCCCTAACACATGGACATGACATTGCGGGGGACATCTAATATCTCCCTCCAACATCTATCAATGACCTTGGTGTAATTACGGACAGCACTGGCAAGGTCATGGATACTGTCATTGATAGCAGTGTTATGGGCCCTCTGCGCCCTTAGTCCCTGTCTGGTGTACCGTCCCATATGTGCCTGTGCCTGCATTACAGCCCGGAACATACCTGAGGTTGTAAGACCTGTGGGGGCATGTCTGCCAGGGGCATTATGACCAGCAGTGCTCCCACGAGAACCCCTGGACATCTGCCTATGTGGTACCATTCCAGGAATCCGGGTATGGCTGCTGTGAGGGGATGCATGTGCCATAGATACCACACTATCCTGGTCAATGCCTACTGTATGCTGTCCCTCAGCTAAGGTCATTGGTGATGAGGGATGTATTGGCAGTATGAATGTGCGCATAGATGGGGTGGAAAGCTGTGTACTGTCAATTGGTGGCCCAACAACAGACCCTGCTAAACCTGCCTGTGCCACAACACATGTATCATCATTTCCACTATTTGTGGCAGTGTCTTCAGATTCCCTGCTGCACTCAACCAACACAACCTCAGCACCTGTGAGAGGAAGACAGGAAACACATTTTACAATCTGTACATGATGTTAGCACACATGCACACATGCACACATGCACACATGAACACATGAACTCATGCACACATACACACTTGCACACATGAACACATGAACACATGAACACATGCACACATGCACAAATGCACACATGCACAGATGAGCACACGAACACATGCACACATGAACACATGAACACATGCAAAAATGCACACATGCACACATGAACACATAAACACATGCACACATGAACACACGAACACATGCACACATGCACACATGAACACATGAATGCATGCACACATGAACACATGAACACAAATACACCACCCACTAACGTAGACACACACACTCACACACACACACACACACACACACACACACACACACACACACACACACACACACACACAAGCACACCAACAGCAATCCAGAACACACTAATTAGTGGTTGATGGTGGAGTAGAGTATCACAAGCCAAAGAGTCCTATCGCACGTGTCAGCATGCAGGATGTGTGTTGCTCAACAGCATGCAGTGCGAGTGTAGAGAGTCCTTGTTAATAACAGTATACATGTCTTTGATGCATGTGTGTTGTTCAATGATTGGCCTCACCCTGGAACACAATGTGTAGATGGACACAACATTGCTGTGCAAGTATTAAATGCTTTTCAATGTCCTGTGCACCATCACTCACAGGTATACATACCATGGCTGGATGCACACAACTGTCAGGTGTATAGCAATGAATGCTATGTGTAGTACTGTAGTTACTGTAACTGGATGTAGTTTAGTACCATGAGCCATCATCAGGCAGCATCATGTGGTCACTCAAGGCCACTAATGTGTGCCACACTGGCAACTATCTTGCTGTACCTGAACTGTAGCACTGTGTCTACATTAACCATTTCACAGGCAGTTGTTACATGGGTATGTAAGGTGTTCAATAGGGAGCATTGCCTAACATGAATGTGTTGTGTGTTGAAGAGTGTCGCACCACCCCATGATAGGCCTCTACCCCTCAGGTATAGTATGTGTGCTGTGTGGATAACATTTGGGATACTGGAGTCTGACCTTACAGCAGGTGACTAAATATGCCATGTGTATCATATTAACACGTACTGCGTATGACAAAGTGGTGTATGTCGTGTACATGTGTATTGACTCTGTCTGTACAATGTCCACTACAGTGTACCACAATTGTTTGGGATGCTCTGTGTATTGCATGTGCTTGAGGCAGCTACTCATGTTATTGGGATGTGTATAGTCCCACAGAAAACATGCAGAGCATGCATTATGTGTAGGTGTTTTACATGTGTATATGGCCTACAACTCACCTATGACATGCACATGTTATTTGCTATATCAAATATAGAACACTCACCAGCATGGGTATGCTGTCTTGCTGACACACCAGAGGGATCTACAAGGATATGAGACAGTTTGTCAGTGTCAACAACTATGGCATTGCTGCTGTGAGTTTGCAGTTTTACAGTAGTACAATGGTTGATAGTCACAGGCATACAGATTATGTTCCAAATTATCAGTATTGCACTACACCAGGCTCCACATCTTCTAAATACACAGTACACATCTGACATATGTATGTTCTAACAGTCGAGCTAACAGTAGTCTACAGATATGCCATGTTACCTGCACGCTCCTAGTCAACTTGCTGAGTGACTCCAGCCTCCATGATGACACATGTCTGTTGTAGTTGTTGGCCAGGAGCCACCATGCTGAGGAGCAGCTCTTCCACTCTGGTGAGGGCCGGATGTAATGCTGCACCACCACCTGTTGCAAGCTGTTGTCTGTGGACATTGGAGGCATGCTGCCGGACATGTCTAATTAAATCACTGCAGTGATGGCGTACCTGCTCATAAGTCCAGTCATGCATGCCTACGTCATTAACCCGACAGACAACATCTTGCCACAGTGCAGTGTGCTCATGCTGGTCCTGGCTGGTTCTGGAGAACAGCAGGGTGTGATGTTGTACTAGGGTGGATATTATGATTTCCTCCTCTTCAGGGGAATACACAGAGTTGCGATGGTGAGACATGTCCCTGGAAGACAATAAAACAATAATTGTGAGCAAGTCATGTGGCACACTTAACATTCTAAAGTACAGATATCAATGAAATGCCATATATAACAACCTATTGGCTGTCAGTAGATACACCCTTTTAATACCACATATCAGCGCTCAGCCCACAACTGCCAGACAGTGCCTGGCACGTTCTATATATTAAACCATGTTCTGCACAGCAACAAAGTGAAACCAGTATGTAAGACTATACAACAATACATGGCACACTGTATGTGACACAATGCACCACCTAGCCACAGGAGGTATATATAAAGCTAATGCATACAGAAATATGTCATCCATTGAAATGATTGTGAAGTACAGTTACAGTACTACCAGTACACCACACTACTTGTTGACAGCAAACCCCTAAGTAACTTATGTGCACATTCATCAATATAGGTGGCATACTGCTGTACTACACTATACATGTTGCTAGATATGCACTTATATCCTGTAACACACATACGACCAAGGCCATGTTACAGGCATACCCACACACACATCAGACATACCTACAAGACGCAAAGGTATGGCAACCCTGATGAGCTTTACCTGTGTACCATACAGTACTGTGTGTCAGCACTTACAAAACCTTATGCCTGAGGTATGTAATGTGTGAGGAGTACAGGTTACAAACAAAACAGTGTTTCCAAGCAATGTGGATATACACCATACTGTGCTGTTTAGGCCTACAGCTTTAGGTCATACTACAGTTCATATGGGATTTGTATTCACTAGTGTTAACAATCAATAAGCATACATGTACTGCTTTAGCCTACAATGGCACACTCCAGTCAACACCATGGGACTACGTCACACCATATGCCATACTGCTTTTCCTGCCTAGCAATAGCATACATATCTTCTGCAGGGATCAGAGCTAGAACACTACACACCATGATATAAACAGTTTCCAACTAGGCTATCACACATATACACAACATTGACACATTCACCGACACATTCACCATCACTCTCAGTCAACCTCACATAGCAATTAATGGAACATGTACATGCGTGTGTGTATTGGGTCCTAGGTAGCTAATATGCTATTAGCCGTAGGGCCTATAGAAGCCTAGCCATATGGTACCCTACCCATCAACACCCATGTAATTTAATTTCATGTGCCCCTGTCATGCAAAGCCACAGAAGTGATTCCTGGGTTGTATTTCCTATCTCACATCCATTCATCGTGATTATTCATAACGACTGCTAATGAGGACCTTTCTTTGCTATTGATAGGTAGTTAGTTCCAGAGTATGGTATATGTCTGAGATGAGAATGTACCACTCCAGCATGTTCTGCTTTTTGACGTTACAAGGTTTAGGTCAGTACAGTGTGTGGCTTGTAGGGATTTTGATCTGTTTACATGGAGCATGTCCAACATCTGTGGGTTTGGCATAGCTTTGTATGTTAGGCAGAGGTTGCCTCTGGGTAGGCGGTATGCAACACAGTGTAGCTGTGTTTTTTTAAGACAGTCTGCATAGGGCACCTGTTTGAGTCTGGTAATACTCTTTGTGAGGTATGTGCCTGGTGTCTACAGTTGCTGTAGATGCCTTCTGAGGTACATACCAAAGGGGCCATTGTACTCTATGATGGGTTTTATGACTGATGAGTAGAGTGGAACACTGACCTCTTTTTCCATGGATGACACACCTTTTCTGATGACATGTGGACCGTTCACAGTTTACATGACTAGTGTGGCACTGTGCTTATCAAAAGGGACACTATTGTCCACCTGTGTCCCGTGGTCTCTTATCACACTTTTGGTGTTGAGTAGACTACCACCTATGTGGTAGTTCATGGGTACAGGGATTTTAACAAAAGGGATGGCAATACATTTACAACATTGAGCTTGAGCGTACATATAAACATCCATTGGTGTACATATAGATTTACATATAGGCACATATACATTCCACCTTTCATGGTGGGAATATCAATTATGCAAAGGTTGAGAGGGATACAGTTATGTAATAATAATATTGCACAGTCTTGTGCAGAATGCATTGAAGGTATTCTCAGCCCATGTATCTTTAGCAGGACTCCCTGTCTGGAAGACTAAAAACTCAACAAATCATACCCACAGCATTTAAACACCACATGTCATATACCAGCACTGTATGCTGTCTTGTTTGCCACACACTACAACCTACATCAAAATATGCACATAACAACCTTCACCAACATATATATGTCCACCCTTCACAAACAGTTGCAGTATGTCCCTTGCTCTATGCACATGTTAAGATGCTAATATATCTGACACATAAATATCTCTCCATATGTGTGTGCCATACACATGCAAGGTCCACACTGTTGTAAGTCCGTAGACCTCATGAATGACCTGTTGGGCCTTGCTATAACATGAACAGTTGTCACATGTGTGCATAACAGTAATATTACAGGGAGTATTTATAGCTGCTAATGCTACGTTACTATACTAGCCTGGTACAGCGGTTGCCAATGCTAAGCTACACATTATATGACTATCATGCATGTGTTACTCTGTCACATCCAGGTTTATATGGCTGTTTGCACAACTCCCTCAAACACCAATTATACACAGTACTGTACAGAACATAGATGACATGATCAGATGTTTGACATTTAATGCTGAGCTACATATGTTACAGTTATGTCCCACTGCACACAGCTACACACTAATTTGTCCATGGCAGTAGTCATGTATGGCATCAGTGCATACATACCTACTGCTGCCACATATGCATGTTTCAAAGTATTTACAGTACTCTTCATAAATATCTACTACTTGCCGGTAACCACATATCTGTTACATACCTGTTTGCCACTTTCAGGTCCGTCTGTGTATGTTTTGATAATTTTATTTATTTTTTTTGGAATTAATTAAGTAAAGTTTGCTTTTACTTAATTTGTTTTGGTTATTAATTAAGTTTTTTTTTATTTAATTAATATTTTGGTTAGTAATTCAGTAAATTTGTTTTACTTAATTACATTTTTGTATTATTAAGTAATACTTTTTATTTTTACTCCTCTCCAGATTTACAGATGCTATAACACATGCAATGTAATGATTGCATGTGGGGATAGAAAGTACAGTCTGCTTTTATAGGTATCTGCACATGTGCATGCGATGCCCTCTGCACCAATTGGTGCCCAGCATTTGGTAAATGCATACAGCCTGCTGTGTGGTAATTGTAGTACTCACTGTCATAGCAACCCAATGCTATAAATTGCTAAGTTATGTAGGCGTAGCCCTGTCAGATTTCCAGAGTGGAGCCCATGCTTGTTTGCTGTGGACACTGTTGTTTATGTCAGAAGGTTGGTATACTTCTTATATCTGAAGCTAGAGGTGTAGACAGTGATATACATGTTTTACTCAGACCTGACTGTTGCCACTTCCAGTACAGAGCTATCAGTATAGTGTTTAACTCACCCCTACAAATGCTTACACAAGATATATGTGAGTATGTAGTTTCTTTTCTACTTATATAATTAACTGCCATACAACAGTAGTTATTGAGAAGTATTCTTTTGGCACATGAACTGTTTGTGAATTGTTATACTCACTTCTACAGGGTTTGTGTTTTTAATTGTTGACATTAGCACAGGATTCTCAGGAAAACTGGACAATTCCAGTACTGAGTCTGCCTAAATACATCCTTGGTAGACCCTAAACACACACGTATATTTAAAATTTGGGGGGGGTGCAGACATACAGAGAGCATTATGTATTATTGTGTGAGTGTTATCTTACTGGGCTTAAAGGATCAGTGTGTACCTGTTAGTTTATCAAGACAGGTGGTCTGTCTGCATAGTTCCCAACTGTGAACCTATCCAGATCATAGCCAGATGTTAGCCTGTTATTCTTTGTCTGTGCAACCCAAACCCACAGGTGTTTTCAGCACTGGTACAATGGCATTGTTACAGTCAGTTGCTACCAGTACATGGCTACATCCTTTGGTATTTCTGTGTTGTACTCCTACATAAAGGTTATGCTTGTGGAAGACCTCCCAAAGCTATTTTCAGAGTGTGTAACAGCAGAAAAGCTGATATGTCTGTGTGTTTGTGCCTCTGCCAGGCCTATGAAACACTCAGATAGATATTTGCATGGAGTCAGGGATAGGTAGTTAAAAGTGACGTATACCTTCCAAATAATAGAGACAGTAAGTGTAGACTTGAGTGAAGCAGTGCATATGGATTAATACACCTTTTATGAAGTACAAGCGGTGTCTACTGTTATTATTGTCATTATTTATTGTGTAATACCCCACCTTTCTGACTTACGTCAGTACTTTTCACAGGGATTCAGAGGGACACAGCTAAAATATATTTCACAATCAGGGACATCCCTGAAAAGTAGTCACAGTTAGGAAGTATGGCCTCTGCCCTAATCAGATATGCCAGTGTTTGTCCTGTTATGATACTGTGTGGGGTTTGTAAAGTGCATCTATAACATTATTTGCTGCTAAACTGGCTGCTTCTCTTATCACAGTCATTTAATGCAATTCCACAACAATTGCTAGTAAAGATTCACAGAACAAGCTTTGTGTTATGGCCTTTCTGTTTTCCTTTACATTCACTCATTGTATTGCATGATATATTTATTTCAGCACCAAATTATTGTATATCTTCTGTGGCTTAGTGGTACTTCATGCAGTCTTATGTGTCCAAGGTCTGGGGTTCGAGACTGACAGAGTTGTTTTATTTTGCTGCTGAGCAGAACAAGGGCCCTGACATACAGAGTGACTAAGGCACTTTTAAGCAGTTGTAAGCGGGTTTGCACGATGCTTAGCTACAGCGCACACATGTGCACACTCACTCAAACCCGCTAACTACTGCTTAAAAGGCCTTACTCCCGCTAACCCCCACGCTAATTTCTTTCAAAGAAAAGAAAATGGGGAGATAGGAAAGTGGTGAAAAAGGGGGCACAAAGAGGGAAAGACAGTAGGGAAACCAGCTCGGGATGTGCAGGACGGGTGTAGGGAAGGTCCATAGCTGCCCATTTCTTTGCCAGCAACAGCTGTGCATATGTTAGATATTTGGAGAGAAATTTGAAATCTTCCACCCCTGAGAGAGGGGTGAGGACAACAAAGTATGTTGTACTGCCAATTATAATTATCACTTTACATGTCCAGCGGACATATGTGCAAAATGGGCAGCTATGTATGGGGCGTAATTTTGTTGAGGGAACAGATTGCCCTTTGTTTTTTTTTTCAGGTGAGAGTGGAATGTGAGGTAGAGGAAGTAGGTATATTTGGGGAGGTAGGTTGGGGAGGTAAACAGACAAGACAAACAAGATGAATACAGGGGTGGAGTATGACACATGGGGTGGGTGAACACCATTGACGGGGACGTATGTTTGGAAATCGCAAGCCCATGAGCCCACAGATGGTAACAGTGGAACTGAGATCCCCACCCATGGGCAGTCACCACTGCACCTTCACAGCCCCGAGGGTGGCTGTGCTGGGGGCTGCATAGGAGGGGCAGGCTCACCCGTGAGTCGCTCCACTCTCGCCTCGAGCTGGCGTATGGGATCAGCGACTGAATGCTGGATCTCCCTACGCACCACATCCTGGACCATTCGGAGGGTGATAGGTGTCCCTTCTCCACCCACGCTTGCACAGGGGGATGAGCCCCATCCCCTGCAGCGCTTCCACTCGAAGGTGGCACAGGACCAATGGAGAAGGGGAGCCCAGGCTAGGCACTGGACCTGCTGGTGCCAGGTGCAATCGCCAGCTGAGGAGGAACAGGTGGGTCCGCTGGGACTGACCTTCCCATACGTTCTGTGATTAGGTGTGTTTAATTATAACATGGACAACAGCATTCCAAATTAGTTATAACAGCATGCAGTAATATTCCCATTAACCCAACACACCAGGGTTCCAACAGTTGAACAGTAAGCATAACACATGCATATATTAAACGACAGTGGACATTACAACAGCATGCAGGGATGATTGGTGGCAACAGGCCACCAAGATTGTGGTATCTGAACAGGGCACATGCATCAAAGTAAATGCAGATATTTATAGAACAATAAGACATATGTCCCAACAAATGTTTTGAGATTAGACATACCCATTGAGGTGCGCAATTGCATTGCTTATGCACATACAGTAGGGTGTAAAAAGAAACCTCCATTAACATCTTATAAGTACTTTTAGTCTACACTACATTCCTATTGACTGCAGGTGTATATCCCATACATGTATTATTACACTAGGCAACATGCTTTAGGTTGTGTAATGGGTTTGGCTAGTTCATTATATACCTGACTTATATCTGACATACTAACTGTCCAAGATGCAGATGTTACTGCTACATAGTTATATATTTTATTTATATTTATATATCTACATATCTGGATGTGTTCACGTGATATTTTCAGTTAAATTTCTACAGAACCTTACATTTCATGTAGCACACTCACATTTCTGGGGAACACATTAACAAGCTACTCGTGTGCCAGATTTACCTATGCATGCCAGCCATTAACCTACTGTTGAGGACTGTATATATGCTTCACAGCTACTGGCACTTCCTTCATCCACTTTATATGGGACTGCCCAACTGTGGGTTGACAGCACTTAATACAACAGTACTAGTTATATAATGCAAGGATACAAAAACATTTCAAAGTAAGTGACACAGACACACTCCAAGTATTATACCTTTATTGATTACATTACACACTTTTCTACAGGCTCTCTCCTTTATTTGATATTACAGTGCATACGGATGACTTATTCAAGATATATTATACCTTTGTTAATAGGTTACAGCACTCTTTTTCATGCTTGCTCACTTATTTTATATGACAGTACATGCAGAGATATTATTCTGGACTTATTTTACCTTTATTAATGGGTAGCTACACTCTTTTTCTGGCTCTCTGACTTATTTTATATAACAGTACATGCAGAGGAATTATTCAGGCCATTTTATGGCTGTATTATTGGGCAACAACACTTTTTTTCAGGCTATCTCACCTATTTTATATAACAATACATGCAGAATAATTACTAACCTGCCTGGTGGTGCAGCCTTAGCAGCCTATTTGCATAGGCTTGCTGATTCGCAGCACGGACACCTGCAGCTGTGAAGTAAATGAAGGGATATTGAGTCATACCTATCCATTTTATAGACTAAATTAGCATGTCTTACATACTGCATTTCATGGCTACCTACTCAGTAGTGGGACATCTTGCATGTCATGGGCCTCCTGTATCCATTGGTTCAGTAGGTCCTGCTTCTGTCTCTTCAGGTCTGCATGGTGGTGACGGACCTGCTCACCAGTCCGAGGAATGCCTGTGGCACTGGTGAGATCGTGAGCTAACCGGTTCCAAGCCTCTGCTTTATACTCTGTCCCTTGGAACTGGCCCTGCAGGAGTCTTGACTCATGATGGTGGACAAGGGGCCAAACCATGTATTTTGACTCCTCAATGCCCCAGCGTTGCACTCAAAAGTGAGTACCCTCTCCAGCACCAGCCATTCTAACTACAGATGGGTGCTACAGTCAGTTATGGTGAGTATTCCCGCCTATGGAGCCTAAATATGCCGCATTTCCCGCACTTTTTTGTGATTGGCCGTTTTTGAAACTTCTTGGCTGACTGCAGACCTGCTTAGCAATGGTTAATCTACCATTTATAAGTATATGTATGTTAACAGTGGTTGTCTATTCTAAGCTGTCATGGCTTAGTGGTTCAGTACTTTGATTATGGTGCACAGTGTCCTGGGTTCGAACCTTGTCATTGCTTTTTATTTTACTACTGTCCAGACAGGCTAGGGGGTGTGGCTGTGTTTAGGCAACTTTGCTCTATGTTGCTTCACGTTACCCTATGGTGCACTGGTTAGCGTGGTGCACAGCTCCGTGCAAACCTATTGCGCTGGGTAAAGCACTGCTTAGCTATGGGCAACTACATTGTGCTGGGTAAAGCACTGCTTAACTACGGGCAACTACATTGCGTTGGGTAAAGCGCTGCTTAACTACGGGCAACTGCATTGCGCTGGGTAAAGCGCTGCTTAGCTACGGGCATTTATGTGTCAAGATCCTTCTTATATTTATATATATACATTTTGTTCACTGATACATAAGCCAGTTCAATGCTTTTTAGTAAAATTTTATTCATATATGTCAGGAATTATTTCATATACTAATTTAAAACAGAAAATAGAAAGGGGAGTGGTGGGACTCGAACCGTGAACGCTTCTTCTTTGTGCGAAGGCTCTACCACTATGCTATTGCTATCTGGATTCATTTGTATAAACATTTCTTATTATGCTCTTCAGTGTTGAAATTGATAACTGCAGCTAAGCAATGGGCACGCTAAGCAATGGGCACACCCGCGCAAACATGCGCAAATACGGGCAGCTATATAATTATAAGAAAAAAATTAAACGTTTTACATTTCATAACTGTATTGGGGGTTTACAATGTGTGGGAGTGTAGTGTTGGGTATGCAAACATTTGAGCGGGCTCGCTCATGTGTGTTGACATTGCACAATTTAGACACTTGCAGGGGCGTTGACCTTTGGACTGCTTGGTAGTCAGACACACTCCCTGCCTTCCTGCATGGTCCATGTTAGACTTGGAGTGGACTCAGCGTGCCCTCATGAATATGCATGGCATGCTGATGTCATACCGTTCAACTGCAGTTTCCGAGTAAGACTTATTTAGTCTTACACGGAGGATTTGTGAATCCGGGGGTGTGTTTCATTAGACATGAGGGGAGGTCCTGCAACATTACTTCTGGAAAGACTAGAATTAAAATAGCAATTACGATCTAGGGCCTGCCAGCATCCAGGCCTGAATGAAATTCATTCAGTTATGTGTATTTTAAAAATTAAAGAGTCTTTTAAGGTAACATTACATGAGTTTAAGTGACAAAAATAATAATTAATTTATATATTTTTTAAAAAGGGGGGGAGTGGTGAAGTGTTTTAGTGACTGCTATTTTGAAATAATTTATTATTTATTATACATTAAGTAAGAACTCATGTAGGGATGTATTCATATGGTGTTGGATTACTGTTTGAATGAATACAGATTATATAGTAGCTTAGTTAATGAATAGTGATCGTATGTATGTTATTCATTTTATTTTATTTTATTTAACTTCATATACGTATTCATCTTATATCAATTTTACATAAATATTTTTAAATATATATACATATTGTGTATACATGTTTCATGCATTGCTTATATGATGTTGGGTGATTGAGTGTGGAAATATGCATTAATGCATTAATTTATGATTAATAGAGGAAAATTAATTTAAGGAAAATTATTTTAAGATTTTTAAGTAGTCCTGATTGGTGGTTAGAGATCATTTGTTAATTATCAATTCATGTCAATTTATTTAAATAGTGATGATGTGATAATTGTTTGTAGTCTGAAGAAGTCTTGCTAATAGCAAGACGAAAAGCACTTCATATTTAATAAAGGAGAGTTCTTGTACTGCTCTGGCCGTATTTGTACCTTTTTCCTGTGGTTGGTGCTCTCTGGCTGTGTCATTGTGTTAAGTCTATACCATTCCTTCATGTAGCTGACATACAGATATGCAAAGACTTTTCCAAACAAAAAATACATGAAATATGTATTAGAAGTTTCACACTGGACACTGTGAACATAATGAGTGATAACACGCATCTCAACCTCTTACTGCAAGAAATTTGGACAAAGCCAGAAATAATAGGGGGACAAATTCCCAAAAATAGGGATAAAGTTTAAATATTACTCTTTTAATCTTAGAAAGTTTCTAAAATAAAATGAACTGTGTTAGCATGCATTTTCTAAAGCATATGAAATATGAAACTCAGATGGGTATCATTATTAACTAACATCATTCTTCAATGATTTGCCAGGAAATAAATAACTTTTATGAGAACAGACCAAAAATATGAAGCAGAAATCTGGACATTATGTAAAAATCTGGACAGTTGAGAAGTATGAACTGTGATGAGTATTCCATTTAAAAAAAAAACAGTGCAAACATGGCATCATGTCAGCTTACCTTTTGGATAAGTGCAATCAGGAAGTTAAACATAATTGTGGTTAGCTTAGCACAAACCTCTATTAAGCAAATACCATTTGCACAATACATAATTAATGAGATTCATTAGCATACAGAGTTTTGGAATCCCATCAGCAAATATCCTTGCAAGTTCTTGAATCTCCAGGTATTAATGAATAACTCAACATAAGGGCACAGTCCTCTGCAGAAATGCACAGTAGATACCATTGCATATGTATATGTTCAACACATGCTCAATGCCCACCAACAGACTGCTGCCACCCTTTATGTACCACCTTTAAAATGTGATAATGATACATTTCCGTGTCATACTATTGCTACCTGCAAACTGAGTGGTACCTCTGTGAGCAATTTTCTGAAGGTGTTTTGTAAACAACTTCTCAAAGAGTTTTGTGGAAATGTCAAATGACAGGAGGCTGTGGACTATCTAAGTACTTAATGGGACTGATGAGGAGAACTACTAGATGCTGGCCGTCTATGTACGACATGAGCAGAGGATGCAAGCAAGCCTGAGGAATTTTACTCAGATCGACATTTGGAACTAGATTGCAAAGGAACTCCAAGAACATGCTGGTATCTTCAGAACAGATATGCAGGTCTGGCATTGATATCCCAATGTTTAATGCTGGGAGTGAGATGACCTGCAGAACAGGATTGCAGAGGTTTAACAGCAGCCCCCAGTTGTCTACTATAAAAACCATAAACCACACCATAACACCTAATAATTACTTTTAGTATTTACTACTTTATCTAACCACATTTATTCAGGTTAATAGGTTAATAGGTTAATAGATGGTGTTTCTTCTTTTGCTGGATATTACAGAATTTGTACACCGGTTGTTTCATTAGTTGGAGAGAGATTTTTGCTTTGAGTAATGCGAATAGCGCGCTCTGCTAATACGTCCGTCTCTAGTGTCATAACATAGTTCGGTAGGGGTTTGAATCCAGCAAGTGGCATGTGTGTGTGTGAATGGGGGTAAGTGTGTGTATGAGAAAAACATCCCTTTGGGGTTGGGAGGGTGGCCTAATGGTTAAGGTGTTTGCCTTACAAACACAAGGTGCAGGGTTTGAGTCTCACAAGGGATAATTGGCTAGGCTTAAAATGGCTCGCAAGGGCAGTTAGCTTAGTACTAATCTATTAACCTATTAACCTATTAACCTGAATAAATGTGGTTAGATAAAGTAGGGTCCATAGATATTCCTTAGATATTAAGTGTATGAATATAAATAGAGAAACTGTAATGGAATTAAAATGTTAAGTATTGAAGGATGTCTAACTGCTTATACTGAAGTCAACTGCAAACTAATTGTCCAAACAAGCAGGTTTGAGGGATATACAAGTAACAAGCATATTATTAAGGAATGTATGTATTTGACAGAACCCATTGAAAATGCTAGTCATTCACTAAAGTTGTTCAGCCATGCTAAGAACTGCAATGTCCATTAGCTCAATTGATTAAGCAGTGTTACAATATATGTTGAGACTGATTGTCCATAGATTCAAATCTCTCTAAACCCTTGATATACATACATGAACAAAGAATTTTGATTTTCTTTACATAATGCCATTCATGTGAACTAGAGCTCTTAGCTAAGCATATTCAAATGCAGTTTGAACCAATGGATGGGAAATCACAAATTCACCCCTGGTTTGTCACCTATGGCCTTTAAGAACAGGGGCAGTTTGTAGATGTGCTAAGTCAAAGGCATATGCCAAAGACATTGTAGCCAATGGATATTGATAATTTGGAAAATTGGGGCACGAACAGCTAAGCTGAAAAAATCTCTAGGGCCATTAGGCTAATAATTTCCTTTGATCCTATAATATGTTTATGTTGCATGGCTGTGTACTGACTTAGGGATAATCTATACTAATGTTTCATTTTTCAGAGTGCATTAACACATATAGTGCACACAGGACCAGCCTCTGAACAACTGTGACCCTAGTCAAAAAGGGCTCCACATCACCCCCACCACCACCACCTGGTGCCCTCATCCAGGTCTACCTACACCATCCAGATTACTGGAAAAGCACACCTTCTAAAGAAGCACCCTAGGCGGCCACCTAGTTGGCCTATGCCTAAGGCCAGCTATGAGTGCATGGACCACAGATGACTACACATTTTGTAGTCAACCTTAATTCTTTGAGAATGTACCATACAAAGCATTTTAAACACTGATGGATCTGTAATTCCTTTGCAATGATCATAGAAAGATAAAATATGTAAGCTTTGTCTTTTATTGTCTTATATGTTTATTAATAAGTGCCCACGTGGTGTACTTCTTAACTGAGTTAAAGAAATCTAACATCATTAACATCACTGCAGGTCACCATGCATTTGATATGACTGAGTGTTATAAGACTGGATATATATCAAATGTGAGGATGCAATTTCTACACTGTGGCATAGCTGATACTTAGTACTTTTGGCTTATGTCATTAACTGTGCTCTTACCTGCTATAGTTTTTTTTTTTTTTTTTTAGGTTTGAATCGCACAGCAGTCTTTTAATTCCTCTTATGGACATTCTTTTTATTAACAATGAGAGATCTATGTTACTTGTAACCTGTGCAAGGTAATCTCTGTGTTATCCAGCAAAGGAAGAAACACCAGCTGTACCACAGCAATGTAATTTATTAGGATAGTAAGCCCTTTCAGGGATCCAACCCCTTCATCAGACAACAAGTGAATACACCTTACACAATTTATAGTGGAATCAGTTAAGCACAATTAATTGTGCTTAATTGATTCCACTATAAATTGTGTAAGGTATATTCACTTGTCTGATGAAGGGGTTGGATCCCTGAAAGCACTTACTATCTTAATAAACTATGTTGCTGTGGTACAGCTGGTGTTTCTTCTTTTGCTGGATACTACAGAATTTGTACACCGGTTGTTTCATTAGTTGGAGAGAGATTTTTGCTTTGTGTAATCTCTGTGTTGTAGTACATGATTCTTTTATGCCACAGATGACTGCACATTTCTTCGATATCCACAATATTTCTAGATAGTTCCAAATCTTTTACATATTTATCATGGATATCCTTGTGACTCTGTTGCAAGTTGTACTGATCACAAAAAATATGTTTTCTTAGCATTATATTTTGTTTGATTAATAGTCACATACATTAATATTTCCCTGTACTAGGGAAATATGGGAACATTGCAGTGGGTTGTGCATTCCATTTGAGTGTGTTGGAATCACACTTGATTTACAGCACATCTGGAGATGTACTCACTTAACTGAGGTATCGCTGAAGGATTAGCAGAGTAGATAATGTAAATAACTGCAGTCCAATTTGACTTCTAAGTTCAAATACCCTAACAGACATTTAATTATTATACTGTGCCGCTATGTTTTTGCTATAGAGAAAGACATTTCTTTCCTTGTGACTTATGTAAGTTAATTTTCTGTGTCTGTGTTGAATTACCTTATTCCCTTATTGTGTGGATATTAATGCTTTTTATCCATGGAAGATGATGTGGATTGGCTGATATTTACTGGGGCCAACATCTAATATACAGAACATCAATAAATGTCATTTAGTTGTAATGTATGATAGAAATTCACATATTCACAGGCATCCAGCTCTGTCTCTTTTTATATATCTGTATGCATACGCATATACATATAGGTAAAGATATAAGTTGAGATAACAATAGTTTAACATAGATATACAATTCTATATGAATGCATATGTATCTATGTTATCACAGACATATGCTCAGATCTACATACATTTGTATATGTTTATGTTTGATGTACACCATCTTTTTGTATATATGCCAAGACATCCTAATTTATAAACAGTCTATATCTACTATAACACTGTTATTTCTGTTTGTGTGTATACAATTGTTTACTTATACATCATTTGGCCTTTATGCACTGCCTGTGTGCTATGTGTCAGTAAGTAAAAATTGCATTTATTACTGGGTGACATATGATAACTTTGTAAAGCTCACCCTTCAAACCACACTAATCTTGCTCAATATCAATGAAAAATGTGCACAGTGCTGATTCCATAATTCTTCTGATGTTACAATGAGCCTTTCTCACTTTTTATCCAAAAGTCAAGTCACATATCATTATTCATGGGTAGACAGGGACACATGACATGTCACCTTTTAAATCTGTAGTCATAGCTCACAGATATTTAAATTCCATTAACTTCTTTTCACATAGCAAAGAAAAGGTAGATCGACAGGTAGAGATCAAGCCTTTTGTGAATGATGTAGGTTTGAATAAGGCTTCCAAGAGCTTCTAGTCAGTTCTCCTAATGTGTGTGACACAGTTGCTCTCTGAAATAAATGCCTCTCTATGCAAGCTGGTACCTAGGCTTATATAATACTGCTTGATAATATGATTACTAAGCTAAGAGTACAGTCTGTACTCATTTTTTTTCTTAATGTTAATTGCTGTTTAACCTTATTACACAGGATCACTGTATTAAGTAAATTCTTCTTCTCTTTTAATCATGCAGATGCTGAGGAAACTGCTCGTAATTATGCAATGTGTACTGCGTGTATACTCAGGCTGGAAAAGTAGCAAAGGGAGAGAGGTACGTGTTATTATTGTAAGCCTTATTTTTCCCCTGTAGGGATATTAGCATGTGACCATCTCATGTATAAGATTGTAATTCAGTAGGCATCAATGCATGGCAATTTGATGGCAGGAGAACCATAGTGCATCCAGAAGGATGTCTGATTCTTCTCATTATGTATAGCACTGATCCCGGTGGATCCTTTTCATTCTCTGCCCATTGTAAACACAATAAATACATGACATTATATACAGAGTGAATGACAAAATGCAAAATATGCACATCGGTAGATAGATAGATAGATAGATAGATAGATAGATAGATAGATATAGATATATAGATATAGATATAGTATAGATATAGATATACAGTGAATCTCATAGTATATCTTCTAAGAGCTAATGTGTTGTTCATACCTTTTGCTAAGCAAATATTTTTGTGTAAACTACGTGTTCAAGTCTTCAAATACTAATGTTTTTTTTTTTGAGGATATAGCCTGTTTGCTGACGTTGCCGCCTCACAGCAAGAGGTTCTCCGGTTTGATCCTCAGCTGGGGTGCCTTCTGAGTCTGCATGTCCTCGCTGTGGTCTCGTGGGTTTCCTCTTGGTGCTCCGGTTTCATCCCACATCTCAAAGACAAGCTGTAGGTGGATTGGACACTCTAAATTGGCCCTAGGTGTGAGTGTGTGCATGTGTGTGCCTTCTGGGGAAAGTTGGGCACCGGGCTGGCAACTTGACACTGTAAAAACTCCACTGCCAATCATGAGCGGACTAGTGATACACTGTGGTGACCCCTAACCGGGAAAAGCTGAAAGAAGAAGAAGAAGAAAAAGCCTGTTTGCTGACACAACCATCAGCTGTGTTGCACAGAGTTTTCAATTCTAATAGCTTACATATAAGTTAAGTGTTTTTGCTGTGTTAGTGTTTTCTGCTGACAGCATACAACACACCTTTTACTGTTTCGGCTGTGATCACAGAATACATTGAGCAGTTTGTATGTGTGGAAGTGGTTTTCAGCTTAAGTCATGGTGTGCCTAACTTGCCTATTCACATACAGAATGGTTGGCTTGTTATCTCACAGTTATCAGAAATGTTGGGAGGATTGCACTGTTGTATATTGCATGAGTTCCACTCTATTTGCAACAAGTTTAGCTGCACCAGTCTGTTTATTAGAACACTATGTTTCATAAATAATTGCACTTTACTGTGTCACATGGCAATCTTCATTGTGATTTCTTAGTGGGGTTACATGTGGTTTAGTCTGTATCAGTGGCGTAGTGCCCCGGGGGGTGGCAATTTTGGGATGGCCACATTTACTTTACAAAAAAACAAACTGCTATTAAGGGCATTCTTTTTTAAGAATGGTCTTATAGCTTGCTGGTCCATTCATATCATATCTCTGCATTATGCACAGGTGTGTGTGTGTGTGTGTGTGTGTGTGTGTGTGTGTGTGTGTGTGTGTGTGTGTGTGTAAAACACCCCATTTAGGTATACCTGGTTGTTAGTGTTACTCACGCTCAAACCCTGTACCTTAGGTGCAAGGAGCAAGAGCCTAAACTCTCTACCCATACCACAATTTGTTTGTGATTCATGGAGTTCACTCCATACCTCTCAATTGTCCAGATTTTTCACAGAATGTCTGGAATGTTTGGCTCAAACTTTTGATCTTTTCCTCTTAAAATCTGTGGTTTTCTAGCAAATCAGTGAGAAATGAATTCACTAAATAATGATAGCATTCAAGTTTCAGTCTGTTTCAGGAAATGCGCAGTAACACAAACCATTTTATTCTAGCAACTTCCTAAGATTGTACAAGCAATGTTTAAAATCTGTCCTTGGTTTTGGGTTTTTGACCCCCCCCCCATAAATTTTGGCTTTTTTCCAGATTTCTTGTCCTGCAAAGTTGAGAGATATAGTTGAGTCTCAAGTGGATTTTACAAGGAGCTGAGAGCTACAGGGGAATAAAAATGCAGTGGTGCTCACAGTAAGGTTGCTTGCATTGTTAGTAGCACAACAGGTAGTATACTTGGTTTTGATGCAGAAGGCTGTGGTTTCTACTTCCCACAGTATATTGATGGATTGTGGATAGTATACTTTAAAGAGGGGTGGATGCTGCAGTCCTGAAAACGTCCTCTTTTGGAAGCGATACCTAGTAACTATGAACCTGTTATCAGTTTGCCATACATTCCATATTGCAATATCAATCGCTTATCATGTTTTTAATGTAAGATAGGCAATTTATTCTTCAAAGGCAACAGGCGCTTTATTTGTAGATGAAACAATGAAATATAAAATTATTTGCTAGGGACAACCTCTTCATTAATTACAGATCTCTTTAACATGGAATTATTTAGATGCTTTTTACTTCTGCAGAGATTGTGCATATTTACTGATATTGGTGGATTGTAATGACAGAAGTTTGAGTAGACTTTTATGATGGAAATGTTCTGATTTTGGGCAGTTTTGTCATTGTTGGTTCATACATTTTATTTCAATGCATACTAGAAAAAAATGTTCAAAGCAATAAATTTAAAGCACGGTCTAACAAGTGTGCTGTATTATACAAGGAATGTAATTTAATACAATCAGGAAGGCAAATCAAATTACACATGTATGTTTGCATGGTCCAAATATGTTTACATGGGGTCTGTGATTTGAAAACAGCCCAAAAGTAAAACTAATCTACCACTGGCCAGATGCATTTTCTTTGAATGTGGGTTTCAATGTTGTTTCAATGAATGTGAGTTTCAAGGGTAGAGACATTTTAATATTAAGTCTGTTTTCATTGCAAGACTGTATTGCTTTGTTTAGCAGATATCTATCAGTGTTTGTGCTATAAATTTTAAAATAAAAGTTTTAAATTTATTCCAGATAATCATTGCAGAAGTAAAGCATTAAACAGTATGCACATTACAGTGTTTATGGTAAATGGGGAGAAATAGCCAGTAATGGGACACTGGAGTGGCTGCATCAGGGGAGGGCTGTGTATGGATAGGGCCCCATTTAACCATGATTTGGTCAGGGAGGGAGTGGTGGCAAACTCAAAGACAGACTTGCACGGCACAAAGTGTAGCTACCCTTCTGCTCTTTATTTAAGTATTTAGTTATTTTTTATTGGGGAATTACAGTGATGTGCATGGACTAACTGCATGTACAGACAGGCTGAAATTAAGAAAATCTGAGCATCTCCTTTTAAAAACTGCTTTTACACATGACATTGTGATACTCCTTTGTTGATTGAAACATATATAAATTGACAATAACATGTTTATATGTCTGTTACATACACCAGTGGTATAATTTTTGGATCTAGAGGATTGTCACTCTTGAAGTGACACCCCAACCCTATTTGAAAAAAAAATGGGAAAATGGGGTTGTGGATGGATGGATGGATGGATAGATGGATGGATGGAAGGATATCCATACAGCATGGCCTAGTCAAGGTCATGCCAGTTGACATGGCATAGTATACAGATATGACCCATACATTCAGTTCTATTTTGGATGTGAGTATGTTCTGATATTATGTTACCCATGATGCACTATGCAAATCATTTCAGCTATATATCATTTAAACCCTACTCATCCTCGGCTGCTGTACGCACCTGGCTGGGAGAGCGCTCTGATATTGTTTTTACCCTGCATATTCCCCTTGGGACCTCGCCTGGGTTGATACATATACCTACTAAAGTCACCAGACTCATCCATTGTTCTGTGGTCCTGCAAGTCTACCTCTCTGCTGCCTCAACCCCCTGCCGGGAAGGTTGAATCAGGTCTCTACCAGAGGACACAGAAGAATTGTTTTTACCCTGCATATTCCCCTTGGGACCTCGCCTGGGTTGATACATATACCTACTAAAGTTACCAGACTCATCCATTGTTCTGTGGTCCTGCAAGTCTACCTCTCTGCTGCCTCAACCCCCTGCCGGGAAGGTTGAATCAGGTCTCTACCAGAGGACACAGAAGAATTGTTTTTACCCTGCATATTCCCCTTGGGACCTCGCCTGGGATGATACATATACCTACTAAAGTCACCAGACTCATCCATTGTTCTGTGGTCCTGCAAGTCTACCTCTCTGCTGCCTCAACCCCCTGCCGGGAAGGTTGAATCAGGTCTCTACCAGAGGACACAGAAGAATAGTTTTTACCCTGCATATTCCCCTTGGGACCTCGGCTGGGTTGATACATATACCTACTAAAGTCACCAGACTCATCCATTGTTCTGTGGTCCTGCAAGTCTACCTCTCTGCTACCTCAACCCCCTGCCGGGAAGGTTGAATCAGGTCTCTACCAGAGGACACAGAAGAATTGTTTTTACCCTGCATATTCCCCTTGGGACCTCGCCTGGGTTGATACATATACCTACTAAAGTCACCAGACTCATCCATTGTTCTGTGGTCATGCAAGTCCACCTCTCTGCTGCCTCAACCCCCTGCCGGGAAGGTTGAATCAGGTCTCTACCAGAGGACACAGAAGAAGTATGTGTAACTGCTGCTACTAAGCTTCAGTAATTATATTCCTTGTTGTAATCTGTTTAAGCTATCTCCCTGCCAGAACAGCCAGTGCCCTACACCCCTCTCATCTTTGCCTCTCTACTCTCACCCTTACCTACCTCTCTAATCCTTTCAGGCTCCTTCCCTTTCAGTCCTCTTTAGCCCATTCACTGCCTTAGTGGACCAGTGTATTTCTACATTTAACCACTAGAGGGCACCCCTCCCCTCTGATATTCCTTTACTTTACTCACTCCTTGCATTTTACCTCACTAGCCTTTGCTTTACTTTCATGTCTCTAAACTTATTTTACCTTTACTAGCCTTTGCTTTATTATCATTTCTCTCTAAACTCCCAGCCCTCTCTACCTATTATATCCAGAACCTCACTTACTCTGTTACAGCTTACTTTCCTGCAATCCTTGCTCCACTGATTGGCTCTCGTCCTTCTCCTGGTGTTCCTGCTCCTTTCTCTCCCTTGCCTGCCATACATCCCTCTAGCCTTACTCCTTACTACCTTACCTCCTTCACATATCCCCCAACCTACTTTTGACTTTCTGTCCTACCCTCTGGCTTGCTCTCTACTCTGTGCGGCTCCTCCCCTCACACCATAAGAACTTCCACCTTTCCCTGTTAGCTCACATCCCTGCTCCTCCCCCCTCACTCTATATCCGCCTAAAGGTGATAAATTCCCCCCTCACCTCTGGGCGCCATCTTTAAACCCTACTCATCCTCGGCTGCTGTACGCACCTGGCTGGGAGAGCGCTCTGATAGTAAGTACTTAATGTGCTTTTGTTACGCTTCAACCGGGAATATCCTTTACTGTACATAGACCTGATAGTCACAACAATTACATGCTATATATCACCAGCGACTGCTGTTCAGGGTGTTTTAATGCCCTTGCTGTGCTAAGGAACGTTCTCTTATGCTGAAACATAGTATTAATCTTGAAATGCAATTATTTGCTCTGTATCACTAGCGACTGCTGTTTCAGGGTGTTATAACTCCCTTATTGTGTTAAGGAATGTTCTTTTATGTTGAAACATAGTGTTAAACTTGTAGCGCATGTTTGTATATATAACATCTGTTTAATGAGTATATAGCACAAGTTAGTGTGCAGGATAAGGGTTCAACGTATGATCTGTTTGAACAATATCCCTGTTTTAACAGTATCTGTCTAAGGGCTTGTTCTATAAGACAGCATTCAGGATAGGCGCTCCCAGATTAGATACGCTTATTATCTGCGTATTCTGGTCGTAGTCATATTTAATAGCATTACTTAAACTCTATCGACTGCAGTTTCAGAGTGTTTTCACTCCTGCTGCTTTAAAGAGAGCATCGAAGACTAATTGCTTGCTTAAAACCCTGCTTATAGGGATTGCTGCATTGGATTGTGCCCACGCAGCAGTAGCGATTAGTATCTGCTTATTTTGGTTCTCAAATACTTAAACCCTAGCGACTGCTGATGTAAAGTGTTTTTTGCTCCTGCTGTGTAAAGAGTACACTATTGACTATGCTTGACTGTTTTGTGGGGAAACGTTACTGCTAGTACACTGTTATTACTTTTAGAAGTGCTTACTCCTCAAGCGCATGACTGTATATTGTTTGGGCGTACCAAGGTAACATGAATGTGTAAGGCACTGCTGTAATTACTGAATCTGATAACTGTCCAAGCTGTTGTTAAATTACTTACTGCGCAACATGCCAGCTTCCACGTGTGAGTGTTCTCTACACGCGCCTGGCTAATTGCAACTGCTGGATGCGCCTAGGCGCTATTATTGTATTGATGCAGTAACTCAAGAGTACGCTATTTATTTAGTAGTGCCCACTGTTGGAACTAACGTATTTCTGACTATATTGTTTCCTTTAATTCTATTGCATTAGAGCCTAGTTATACACCTCTATCTGGTCTACAGTATTTGATTGTGTATTCAACCACTGTGATAGATTACATTGCCATATTATTTCTATTGCTAATGTATGCGATCTGCAATATTTCACTGTATTTTTATATAGTATACCTAGCCACTATCTGCTCCAATTTTAGTATTGTTTGTGTCTTCAACACTTCTTCAGCTGCCTATCACCACAACTAAGGAAAAGTTGTTGTTACTATTACACATTTACTAATCCTCTCTCTACTTTCTCCCCTGTCTCCAGTTGTTTTTACCCTGCATATTCCCCTTGGGACCTCGCCTGGGTTGATACATATACCTACTAAAGTCACCAGACTCATCCATTGTTCTGTGGTCCTGCAAGTCTACCTCTCTGCTGCCTCAACCCCCTGCCAGGAAGGTTGAATCAGGTCTCTACCAGAGGACACAGAAAAATTGTTTTTACCCTGCATATTCCCCTTGGGACCTCGCCTGGGTTGATACATATACCTACTAAAGTCACCAGAGTCATCCATTGTTCTGTGGTCCTGCAAGTCTACCTCTCTGCTGCCTCAACCCCCTGCCGGGAAGGTTGAATCAGGTCTCTACCAGAGGACACAGAAGAATTGTTTTTACCCTGCATATTCCCCTTGGGACCTCGCCTGGGTTGATACATATACCTACTAAAGTCACCAGACTCATCCATTGTTCTGTGGTCCTGCAAGTCTACCTCTCTGCTGCCTCATCCCCCTGCAGGGAAGGTTGAATCAGGTCTCTACCAGAGGACACAGAAGAATTGTTTTTACCCTGCATATTCCCCTTGGGACCTCGCCTGGGTTGATACATATACCTACTAAAGTCACCAGACTCATCCATTGTTCTGTGGTCATGCAAGTCCACCTCTCTGCTGCCTCAACCCCCTGCCGGGAAGGTTGAATCAGGTCTCTACCAGAGGACACAGAAGAAGTATGTGTAACTGCTGCTACTAAGCTTCAGTAATTATACTCCTTGTTGTAATCTGTTTAAGCTATCTCCCTGCCAGAACAGCCAGTGCCCTACACCCCTCTCATCTTTGCCTCTCTACTCTCACCCTTATCTACCTCTCTAATCCTTTCAGGCTCCTTCCCTTTCAGTCCTCTTTAGCTCATTCACTGCCTTAGTGGACCAGTGTATTTCTACATTTAACCACTAGAGGGCACCCCTCCCCTCTGATATTCCTTTACTTTACTCACTCCTTGCATTTTACCTCACTAGCCTTTGCTTTACTTTCATGTCTCTCTAAACTTATTTTACCTTTACTAGCCTTTGCTTTATTATCATTTCTCTCTAAACTCCCAGCCCTCTCTACCTATTATATCCAGAACCTCACTTACTCTGTTACAGCTTACTTTCCTGCAATCCTTGCTCCACTGATTGGCTCTCGTCCTTCTCCTGGTGTTCCTGCTCCTTTCTCTCCCTTGCCTGCCATACATCCCTCTAGCCTTACTCCTTACTACCTTACCTCATTCACATATCCCCCAACCTACTTTTGACTTTCTGTCCTACCCTCTGGCTTGCTCTCTACTCTGTGCGGCTCCTCCTCACACCATAAGAACTTCCACCTTTCCTGTTAGCTCACATCCCTGCTCCTCCCCCCTCACTCTATATCCGCCTAAAGGTGATAAATTCCCCCCTCACCTCTGGGCGCCATCTTTAAACCCTACTCATCCTCGGCTGCTGTACGCACCTGGCTGGGAGAGCGCTCTGATAGTAAGTACTTAATGTGCTTTTGTTACGCTTCAACCGGGAATATCCTTTACTGTACATAGACCTGATAGTCACAACAATTACATGCTATATATCACCAGCGACTGCTGTTCAGGGTGTTTTAATGCCCTTGCTGTGCTAAGGAACGTTCTCTTATGCTGAAACATAGTATTAATCTTGAAATGCAATTATTTGCTCTGTATCACTAGCGACTGCTGTTTCAGGGTGTTATAACGCCCTTATTGTGTTAAGGAATGTTCTTTTATGTTGAAACATAGTGTTAAACTTGTAGCGCATGTTTGTATATATAACATCTGTTTAATGAGTATATAGCACAAGTTAGTGTGCAGGATAAGGGTTCAACGTATGATCTGTTTGAACAATATCCCTGTTTTAACAGTATCTGTCTAAGGGCTTGTTCTATAAGACAGCATTCAGGATAGGCGCTCCCAGATTAGATACGCTTATTATCTGCGTATTCTGGTCGTAGTCATATTTAATAGCATTACTTAAACTCTATCGACTGCAGTTTCAGAGTGTTTTTCACTCCTGCTGCTTTAAAGAGAGCATCGAAGACTAATTGCTTGCTTAAAACCCTGCTTATAGGGATTGCTGCATTGGATTGTGCCCACGCAGCAGTAGCGATTAGTATCTGCTTATTTTGGTTCTCAAATACTTAAACCCTAGCGACTGCTGATGTAAAGTGTTTTTTGCTCCTGCTGTGTAAAGAGTACACTATTGACTATGCTTGACTGTTTTGTGGGGAAACGTTACTGCTAGTACACTGTTATTACTTTTAGAAGTGCTTACTCCTCAAGCGCATGACTGTATATTGTTTGGGCGTACCAAGGTAACATGAATGTGTAAGGCACTGCTGTAATTACTGAATCTGATAACTGTCCAAGCTGTTGTTAAATTACTTACTGCGCAACATGCCAGCTTCCACGTGTGAGTGTTCTCTACACGCGCCTGGCTAATTGCAACTGCTGGATGCGCCTAGGCGCTATTATTGTATTGATGCAGTAACTCAAGAGTACGCTATTTATTTAGTAGTGCCCACTGTTGGAACTAACGTATTTCTGACTATATTGTTTCCTTTAATTCTATTGCATTAGAGCCTAGTTATACACCTCTATCTGGTCTACAGTATTTGATTGTGTATTCAACCACTGTGATAGATTACATTGCCATATTATTTCTATTGCTAATGTATGCGATCTGCAATATTTCACTGTATTTTTATATAGTATACCTAGCCACTATCTGCTCCAATTTTAGTATTGTTTGTGTCTTCAACACTTCTTCAGCTGCCTATCACCACAACTAAGGAAAAGTTGTTGTTACTATTACACATTTACTAATCCTCTCTACTTTCTCCCCTGTCTCCAGTTGTTTTTACCCTGCATATTCCCCTTGGGACCTCGCCTGGGTTGATACATATACCTACTAAAGTCACCAGACTCATCCATTGTTCTGTGGTCCTGCAAGTCTACCTCTCTGCTGCCTCAACCCCCTGCCAGGAAGGTTGAATCAGGTCTCTACCAGAGGACACAGAAAAATTGTTTTTACCCTGCATATTCCCCTTGGGACCTCGCCTGGGTTGATACATATACCTACTAAAGTCACCAGAGTCATCCATTGTTCTGTGGTCCTGCAAGTCTACCTCTCTGCTGCCTCAATCCCCTGCCGGGAAGGTTGAATCAGGTCTCTACCAGAGGACACAGAAGAATTGTTTTTACCCTGCATATTCCCCTTGGGACCTCGCCTGGGTTGATACATATACCTACTAAAGTCACCAGACTCATCCATTGTTCTGTGGTCCTGCAAGTCTACCTCTCTGCTGCCTCATCCCCCTGCAGGGAAGGTTGAATCAGGTCTCTACCAGAGGACACAGAAGAATTGTTTTTACCCTGCATATTCCCCTTGGGACCTCGCCTGGGTTGATACATATACCTACTAAAGTCACCAGACTCATCCATTGTTCTGTGGTCATGCAAGTCCACCTCTCTGCTGCCTCAACCCCCTGCCGGGAAGGTTGAATCAGGTCTCTACCAGAGGACACAGAAGAAGTATGTGTAACTGCTGCTACTAAGCTTCTGTAATTATACTCCTTGTTGTAATCTGTGTAAGCTATCTCCCTGCCAGAACAGCCAGTGCCCTACACCCCTCTCATCTTTGCCTCTCTACTCTCACCCTTATCTACCTCTCTAATCCTTTCAGGCTCCTTCCCTTTCAGTCCTCTTTAGCCCATTCACTGCCTTAGTGGACCAGTGTATTTCTACATTTAACCACTAGAGGGCACCCCTCCCCTCTGATATTCCTTTACTTTACTCACTCCTTGCATTTTACCTCACTAGCCTTTGCTTTACTTTCATGTCTCTCTAAACTTATTTTACCTTTACTAGCCTTTGCTTTATTATCATTTCTCTCTAAACTCCCAGCCCTCTCTACCTATTATATCCAGAACCTCACTTACTCTGTTACAGCTTACTTTCCTGCAATCCTTGCTCCACTGATTGGCTCTCGTCCTTCTCCTGGTGTTCCTGCTCCTTTCTCTCCCTTGCCTGCCATACATCCCTCTAGCCTTACTCCTTACTACCTTACCTCATTCACATATCCCCCAACCTACTTTTGACTTTCTGTCCTACCCTCTGGCTTGCTCTCTACTCTGTGCGGCTCCTCCCTCACACCATAAGAACTTCCACCTTTCCCTGTTAGCTCACATCCCTGCTCCTCCCCCTCACTCTATATCCCTAAAGGTGATAAATTCCCCCTCACCTCTGGCCATCTTTAAACCCTACTCATCCTCGGCTGCTGTCGCACCTGGCTGGGAGAGCTCTGATAGTAAGTACTTAATGTGCTTTTGTTACGCTTCAACCGGGAATATCCTTTACTGTACATAGACCTGATAGTCACAACAATTACATGCTATATATCACCAGCGACTGCTGTTCAGGGTGTTTTAATGCCCTTGCTGTGCTAAGGAACGTTCTCTTATGCTGAAACATAGTATTAATCTTGAAATGCAATTATTTGCTCTGTATCACTAGCGACTGCTGTTTCAGGGTGTTATAACGCCCTTATTGTGTTAAGGAATGTTCTTTTATGTTGAAACATAGTGTTAAACTTGTAGCGCATGTTTGTATATATAACATCTGTTTAATGAGTATATAGCACAAGTTAGTGTGCAGGATAAGGGTTCAACGTATGATCTGTTTGAACAATATCCCTGTTTTAACAGTATCTGTCTAAGGGCTTGTTCTATAAGACAGCATTCAGGATAGGTGCTCCCAGATTAGATACGCTTATTATCTGCATATTCTGGTCATAGTCACATTTAATAGCTTTACTTAAACTCTATCGACTGCAGTTTCAGAGTGTTTTTCACTCCTGCTACTTTAAAGAGAGCATCGAAGACTAATTGCTTGCTTAAAACCCTGCTTATAGGGATTGCTGCATTGGATTGTGCCCACGCAGCAGTAGCGATTAGTATCTGCTTATTTTGGTTCTCAAATACTTAAACCCTAGCGACTGCTGATGTAAAGTGTTTTTTGCTCCTGCTGTGTAAAGAGTACACTATTGACTATGCTTGACTGTATTGTGGGGAAACGTTACTGCTAGTACACTGTTATTACTTTTAGAAGTGCTTACTCCTCAAGCGCATGACTGTATATTGTTTGGGCGTACCAAGGTAACATGAATGTGTAAGGCACTGCTGTAATTACTTAATCTGCTAACTGTCCAAGCTGTTGTTAAATTACTTACTGCGCAACACGCCAGCTTCCACGTGTGAGGGTTCTCTACACGCGCCTGGCTAATTGCAACTGCTGGATGCGCCTAGGCGCTATTATTGTATTGATGAAGTAACTCAAGAGTACGCTATTTATTTAGTAGTGCCCACTGTTGGAACTAACGTATTTCTGACTATATTGTTTCCTTTAATTCTATTGCATTAGAGCCTAGTTATACACCTCTATCTGGTCTGCAGTATTTGATTGTGTATTCAACCACTGTGATATATTACATTGCCATATTATTTCTATTGCTAATGTATGTGATCTGCAATATTTCACTGTATTTTTATATAGTATACCTAGCCACTATCTGCTCCAATTTTAGTATTGTTTGTGTCTTCAACACTTCTTCAGCTGCCTATCACCACTACTAAGGAAAAGTTGTTGTTACTATTACACCTTTACTAATCCTCTCTCTACTTTCTCCCCTGTCTCCAGTTGTTTTTACCCTGCATATTCCCCTTGGGACCTCGCCTGGGTTGATACATATACCTACTAAAGTCACCAGACTCATCCATTGTTCTGTGGTCCTGCAAGTCTACCTCTCTGCTGCCTCAACCCCCTGCCGGGAAGGTTGAATCAGGTCTCTCCCAGAGGACACAGAAGAATTGTTTTTACCCTGCATATTCCCCTTGGGACCTCGCCTGGGTTGATACATATACCTATTAAAGTCACCAGACTCATCCATTGTTCTGTGGTCCTGCAAGTCTACCTCTCTGCTGCCTCAATCCCCTGCAGGGAAGGTTGAATCAGGTCTCTACCAGAGGACACAGAAGAATTGTTTTTACCCTGCATATTCCCCTTGGGACCTCGCCTGGGTTGATACATATACCTACTAAAGTCACCAGACTCATCCATTGTTCTGTGGTCCTGCAAGTCTACCTCTCTGCTGCCTCAACCCCATGCTGGGAAGGTTGAATCAGGTCTCTACCAGAGGACACAGAAGAATTGTTTTTACCCTGCATATTCCCCTTGGGACCTCGCCTGGGTTGATACATATACCTACTAAAGTCACCAGACTCATCCATTGTTCTGTGGTCCTGCAAGTCTATCTCTCTGCTGCCTCAACCCCCTGCTGGGAAGGTTGAATCAGGTCTCTACCAGAGGACACAGAAGAATTGTTTTTACCCTGCATATTCCCCTTGGGACCTCGCCTGGGTTGATACATATACCTACTAAAGTCACCAGACTCATCCATTGTTCTGTGGTCCTGCAAGTCTACCTCTCAGCTGCCTCAACCCCCTGCCGGGAAGGTTGAATCAGGTCTCTACCAGAGGACACAGAAGAATTGTTTTTACCCTGCATATTCCCCTTGGGACCTCACCTGGGTTGATACATATACCTACTAAAGTCACCAGACTAATCCATTGTTCTGTGGTCCTGCAAGTCTACCTCTCTGCTGCATCAACCCTTTGCCGGGAAGGTTGAATCAGGTCTCTACCAGAGGACACAGAAGAATTGTTTTTACCCTGCATATTCCCCTTGGGACCTCGCCTGGGTTGCTACATATACCTACTAAAGTCACCAGACTCATCCATTGTTCTGTGGTCCTGCAAGTCTACCTCTCTGCTGCCTCAACCCCCTGCCAGAAAGGTTGAATCAGGTCTCTACCAGAGGACACAGAAGAATTGTTTTTACCCTGCATATTCCCCTTGGGACCTCGCCTGGGTTGATACATATACCTACTAAAGTCACCAGACTCATCCATTGTTCTGTGGTCCTGCAAGTCTACCTCTCTGCTGCCTGAACCCCCTGCCGGGAAGGTTGAATCAGGTCTCTACCAGAGGACACAGAAGAAGTATGTGTAACTGCTGCTACTAAGCTTCTGTAATTATACTCCTTGTTGTAATCTGTGTAAGCTATCTCCCTGCCAGAACAGCCAGCGTCCTACACCCCTCTCATCTTTGCCTCTCTACTCTCACCCTTATCTACCTCTCTAATCCTTTCAGGCTCCTTCCCTTTCAGTCCTCTTTAGCTCATTCACTGCCTTAGTGGACCAGTGTATTTCTACATTTAACCACTAGAGGGCACCCCTCCCCTCTGATATTCCTTTACTTTACTCACTCCTTGCATTTTACCTCACTAGCCTTTGCTTTACTTTCATGTCTCTCTAAACTTATTTTACCTTTACTAGCCTTTGCTTTATTATCATTTCTCTCTAAACTCCCAGCCCTCTCTACCTATTATATCCAGAACCTCACTTACTCTGTTACAGCTTACTTTCCTGCAATCCTTGCTCCACTGATTGGCTCTCGTCCTTCTCCTGGTGTTCCTGCTCCTTTCTCTCCCTTGCCTGCCATACATCCCTCTAGCCTTACTCCTTACTACCTTACCTCATTCACATATCCCCCAACCTACTTTTGACTTTCTGTCCTACCCTCTGGCTTGCTCTCTACTCTGTGCGGCTCCTCCCCTCACACCATAAGAACTTCCACCTTTCCCTGTTAGCTCACATCCCTGCTCCTCCCCCCTCACTCTATATCCGCCTAAAGGTGATAAATTCCCCCCTCACCTCTGGGCGCCATCTTTAAACCCTACTCATCCTCGGCTGCTGTACGCACCTGGCTGGGAGAGCGCTCTGATAGTAAGTACTTAATGTGCTTTTGTTACGCTTCAACCGTGAATATCCTTTACTGTACATAGACCTGATAGTCACAACAATTACATGCTATATATCACCAGCGACTGCTGTTCAGGGTGTTTTAATGCCCTTGCTGTGCTAAGGAACATTTTCTTATGCTGAAACATAGTATTAATCTTGAAATGCAATTATTTGCTCTGTATCCCTAGCGACTGCTGTTTCAGGGTGTTATAACGCCCTTACTGTGTTAACGAATGTTCTTTTATGCTGAAACATAGTGTTAAACTTGTAGCGCATGTTTGTATATATAACATCTGTTTAATGAGTATATAGCACAAGTTAGTGTGCAGGATAAGGGTTCAACGTATGATCTGTTTGAACAATATCCCTGTTTTAACAGTATCTGTCTAAGGGCTTGTTCTATAAGACAGCATTCAGGATAGGCGCTCCCAGATTAGATACGCTTATTATCTGCGTATTCTGGTCGTAGTCATATTTAATAGCTTTACTTAAACTTTATCGACTGCAGTTTCAGAGTGTTTTTCACTCCTGCTGCTTTAAAGAGAGCATTGAAGACTAATTGCTTGCTTAAAACCCTGCTTATAGGGATTGCTGCATTGGATTGTGCCCACGCAGTAGTAGCGATTAGTATCTGCTTATTTTGGTTCTCAAATACTTAAACCCTAGCGACTGCTGATGTAAAGTGTTTTTTGCGCCTGCTGTGTAAAGAGTACACTATTGACTATGCTTGACTGTTTTGTGGGGAAACGTTACTGCTAGTACACTGTTATTACTTTTAGAAGTGCTTACTCCTCAAGCGCATGACTGTATATTGTTTGGGCGTACCAAGGTAACATGAATGTGTAAGGCACTGCTGTAATTACTGAAACTGATAACTGTCCAAGCTGTCGTTAAATTACTTACTGCGCAACACGCCAGCTTCCACGTGTGAGTGTTCTCTACACGCGCCTGGCTAATTGCAACTGCTGGATGCGCCTAGGCGCTATTATTGTATTGATGCAGTAACTCAAGAGTACGCTATTTATTTAGTAGTGCCCACTGTTGGAACTAACGTTTTTCTGACTATATTGTTTCCTTTAATTCTATTGCATTACAGCCTAGTTATACACCTCTATCTGGTCTACAGTATTTGATTGTGTATTCAACCACTGTGATAGATTACATTGCCATATTATTTCTATTGCTAATGTATGTGATCTGCAATTTTTCACTGTATTTTTATATAGTATACCTAGCCACTATCTGCTCCAATTTTAGTATTGTTTGTGTCTTCAACACTTCTTCAGCTGCCTATCACCACTACTAAGGAAAAGTTGTTGTTACTATTACACCTTTACTAATCCTCTCTCTTCTTTCTCCCCTGTCTCCAGTTGTTTTTACCCTGCATATTCCCCTTGGGACCTTGCCTGGGTTGATACATATACCTACTAAAGTCACCAGACTCATCCATTGTTCTGTGGTCCTGCAAGTCTACCTCTCTGCTGCCTCAACCCCCTGCCGGGAAGGTTGAATCAGGTCTCTACCAGAGGACACAGAAGAAGTATGTGTAACTGCTGCTACTAAGCTTCTGTAATTATACTCCTTGTTGTAATCTGTGTAAGCTATCTCCCTGCCAGAACAGCCAGCGGCCTACACCCCTCTCATCTTTGCCTCTCTACTCTCACCCTTATCTACCTCTCTACTCCTTTCAGGCTCCTTCCCTTTCAGTCCTCTTTAGCCCATTTACTGCCTTAGTGGACCAGTGTATTTCTACATTTAACCACTAGGGGGCACCCCTCCCCTTTGATATTCCTTTACTTTACTCACTCCTTGCATTTTACCTCACTAGCCTTTGCTTTACTTTCATGTCTCTCTAAACTTATTTTACCTTTACTAGCCTTTGCTTTATTATCATTTCTCTCTAAACTCCCAGCCCTCTCTACCTATTATATCCAGAACCTCACTTAGTCTGTTACAGCTTACTTTCCTGCAATCCTTGCTCCACTGATTGGCTCTCGTCCTTCTCCTGGTGTTTCCCGCTCCGTTCGCCCTTCGGGCTCACTCCGCTCCCCTACCCTGCCCCCAAATTCCACCCACCCCCAGTGCCTCTAGCTATATCTCTCTTGTTTCCACACCTACTTCCTCCCTAAACCAATCAACCTTCAACACCACAGACACACCCCCAACAACCTATTATCCAATTTGTAACCACACCCACAGCTAATACATATTATTACATCTAACTTCTAAAACTCTCACTCACTTACCTAGCTTAATTACATCCAGCTCCACTCTTACTACTCTTTATTTTACTCAACCTACAAAAGATTTTTCTCACCCCCTGCACAATTAACTTACAACACATGTATTACAACTATCACACTTAATACAAAGCAACCTCTCAACATGCCTCTAAATCCTTCATCCATCTTTATTCTTCTATCACTTTCCCTTAAACTATCATATCTTTATCACCTCACCCAACCACATACTCTTTACCATTCACAACTTTATCATACAACCAACCATCTGAACTCCCCACTACCACAATTGCACTCTCCTATCTCCCCCCATCTTTACCCAATAACACAGCTCTTCACCTTCTCATTCAAAGTTTTCCCCTCCCAGAAAAACTATATCCCCTTAGTAACTAAACACCCCTTGGCCATCACAGCAGTCGCAAACCGTTTTCTCACTCCACTCTATCTTTTGAACCCCATCTTTCATTTCATTACCAGTCTTTTATCTGGTGATATCCATCCCAACCCCGGCCCCTCCTCATCTTCCTCCTCACACAAGCCTATATTCTTTACTTCCCTTAACTCACAAAGTATAGTGAATAAAGTCCCAATCCTCCATGCATGGCTCAGGCATAACAAACCTGACATACTATCTACCTCAGAAACATGGTTAAAGCCCTCTATAAAAGACTCTGAAATAACTCCACCCACCTATTCAATCATCAGAAACGACAGGACCCAAAAGAAAGGCGGTGGAGTTGCTCTCCTATACTCGTCTTCCTTGCTAGTCACCCCATATGACAAACCTATTCCTACATTTAAAAACGCTGAAATACTCCTCTCTCTCCTACAAGTTAACAAGCACAAATACATATGCCTAGCATCCCTCTACATCCCCCCAGGGGACAATATTTCTACACTTGAAAATATCCTCTCTTGGCTCTCTGACAATATTAGCAATGAAACCATAATCCTAGGAGATGTAAATATTAACTGGGCCTCCATCCAGTCTCCAACCAACCATCTTAACATCAATCTTTATAACTTTTCCCAGCTAATCAACACCATAACCCACCCATCAAAGGACCCCTCCAGTGGCACCATCCTCGACTGGATTCTAGTGTCACCCCCCCACTACTTTTCTGATAGCGGTACCCTACCTGACCCTCTTAGAGATCATCTGCCTACTTTCACTCATCGACTCCCCTGCATCTCCAATCGCACCCACAACTACATCACTACCCGCAATGACAAAAGCTTCAACCCATCAATCTTCATAGATTCCCTAAAAGCAGTTAATTGGAACAATCTAAAGACACTGCCCTTAGAAGAAGCAGTTGCCCACTTTAACTCCACCTTCTTAGGAATACTTGATTCCCAAGCCCCTCTAAGAACAAAAAGAATAAAAATAAAATCAGCCCCCTGGCTAACCAAAACCACATTATCAGCTATGCGCCTTAGAGACAAAGCCTGGGGACTCTATCTGAGAAATAAGACCCCAGAACAACATATTGCATACAAAACCCTTCGAAATAAAGTAAAAAAGCTAATAATCTCTGGTAAACAAAAATACTTCTTCACACTCCAAAACAATAATAAAACTAACCCCAAGAGATTCTGGAAGGGGATCTCCACCCTTCTTAACCCTAGCAAACCACTCACCCCAACCCCAGACCCAAATATCCCAGACTTGGATTTAGCTACACAGTTCAACTCCTTTTTTATCGACTCCATTAACAAACTCACCTCCTCCTTTACAGGCTCCACCTCACCATCTAAAACACCCCTTCCCTCTCCTGCAAACAACCCTATCCCCAATTCTACTTCACTCTGCCTATCTTCCACCTTAACCACTATTCAAACTGCCCCATCACCTGTACCCCCCTCTAATTCTCTCTCTCTCCATCCTTCTCCATTCTCATTAAAACCTATACCCACTACCACTATAAAGAAACTCCTTCAGAAACTGGAGCCATGTACTAATGCCCCCGACAACATTCCCTCTTACTTCCTACGTATAGCAGCAGATGCAATTGCTTATCCCATTAGCATTTTAATCAATCGTTCCATCCACGAATGCATTGTACCCCAACTGTGGAAGCAAGCATTCATCATCCCCCTGCATAAAGGAGGCAACAATTGCAACATCAGTAACTTTCGTCCTATTGCTATTCTGTCCCCCATTTCTAAACTTCTAGAAAAGTGTATACACCTTCAACTTCTGCCACATCTCTTAGATAACAACCTGCTAACCCCTACACAACATGGATTCAGGCCAAATCATAGCACTATGACAGCCCTGTTGTCCTTTCTTGAGACTGTTAACACAGCACGTGATTCCGGCCACATTGTCTCCACCTTACTACTTGACCTCTCCAAAGCCTTCGACACCATTTCACACAACTTGCTCTTAACTAAACTGTCAAAACTTAACCTCTCTCCCTCTACCATAAACTGGTTCTCCAGCTATCTATCAAATAGATACCAAGCTGTAATATGGAAAAAGGCCACTTCCCCATTCCTTAGTACCCCCACAGGAGTTCCTCAAGGATCTATTCTTGGTCCCCTCCTCTTTAATATATTTATCAATGATTATCACAAATCTATCCCATTTGCAAACATCATCCAATATGCAGATGATTCAACCATCATCTGCTCTGCCACCTCCCCCTCTCTGCTCCAAAAACTTACTCAGGAAGCTTTTTCAATTACTGAACATTGGATGAAAATAAATCACTTAGCACTCAATGCCTCCAAAACAAAACTTATGGTATTCACCCCCTCCAAATCCACTTCCTTCAACATGAACTCTTTCTCAATTACCAGCCTAAATAACTCACCCCTTGAACTAGTGTCTGAAACTAAGCTACTAGGTGTACAGATTGACAATCGGCTTAGTTACAACTCCCATCTACAACTAAATATTAAAAAAACCCATCAAAAACTAGGTATGCTCTACCGTCAGAACCAATACCTTACAAGCTCCTCCAAAATCACACTCACTTCCTCTTTTCTCATCCCCTCCCTTCTCTATGGGGCTCCATTATTGACTAATCTTCAGACTTCTCTAAAAAACCAGCTTTCCTCCTGCTATAACAAAATTGCCAAATTCGCCAACAGCCATAGGTCCGCTACTCACCACTGTTCCTCTCTCCAAAAACTAAACTGGCTCGAATTACCGAATCATCTCATATATATACAGCTGACTTTCGCTCACAAGCTCATCCTTAGCCCCTCTCTTTGTCCCTCCCTGTCTTCCGCCTTCAAAATGCACCTACCAAACAGAGTCTTAAGGTCTAACAATCAAAACCTACTAGAAGTACATAAACCATCTCATCCCCCAGGTAAACACCTACTATCTTTTAATCTTGCCCGTCTCTGGAACTCACTTCCACCATCCATTCGTACCACCACTAACCAGTACATGTTCAAAAAATCTCTTCATACATATCTAAGGTCCCAATGGGATTGTTCTTGCTCCCTCCCCTCATAATTCTATGTTATCCCATTCTCCTTCACATATATGATACATAACTCTTCCTATCTAAGCTTATGTTCCCTCAGAATACCTACCCTGCAATGTAAGTTTATGTTTTCTTCTGAACAACTTCTTTGAATGCATATAACATTACTCTTTTTAACTTATTCTCCTGACATTTAATCCACATCAGATTGTATTGTTTTGAATGCATCTTGAATTTTTGAGCTTAAATGTGTTAAATGTTTTATCTTTTACTCTGTATAAGTATTATTGTAGTTTTTTGTATGTACCTGTTTTCGTCTGTATTGGAGCTTTTCTCCCCAGGACTCCATTGAAAACAGGTTCTTTTGGCCCAATGGACTATCCTGGTAAACCAACTGCAAATAAATAAATAAATAAATAAATAAATAAATAAATAAATAAATATAGACTTGCATATGGTGATAAGGTGACTTTCACAATATCATATATCTGACACGTTATCTTCATGTGTATTAAACATTTCAAATATTACAGTTTTATCATTATGTGTCACTGTTGTAGTGGCACCTCAACATATATGTTTGAGTTAATAATTGTACTGATGTCCTCTTTAACTGCTAATTAGTACTTGTAATGTTATTCGGAAACAACACAGACTGATATGCCATATTTATATTAGTATTTTTATTCCGCAAATATGTGGTACTCCTGCGTATGTGTGTTTTGCACGCATGCCGTATGCTGATACTGCCAAACATGCACTTGTTACAGCAGATATCATCCTCATCTCACATATGCTTTATTGTAAATGGTAACACTGTGTGCTCAGGTTTAACATTTAACTAGGCATGCTCAGCCACTGATGTCCATCTATAGGTTTATATATATATATATATATATATATATATATATATATATATATATATATATATATATATATGTGTGTGTGTGTGTGTGTGTGTGTGTGTGTGTGTGAGTGTGTGTTGTGATGGTGTAATTGCCTCATAAACCCTCAATTCAGCAAGTGATGACTAAATATTTCAGTTTGTTTCTGCACCTGTATATCATTCCTACCATTAAGTAATTTGCCCTTTATACTTACATTATATCCTTATATGACCATAATATTTGGTAGATAATCATTGCACCAGTCATGAACAGGGTGTGCTGACGCTGCCAGTTGCACATATAATATGGTATTTTTCTCTTACTTAATGTTCACATGTTATGTGATTATGCTCATTACAATTTGAGGATCTTATTTTTCATATATACTTAATACCTTTCGACACATAAATATATTTGGTAACAGAGTAGTTACACCTTGGATTTTAAATGCTTCTCTGACATGTAAGCAGGTGTTTCATACCCCTGTTCTGTTACATTTCATTATTACAGCAAGATTTCTTACCTAACTTTGATAGTAGCAAGCTATATTTTGGCATATGAGTTACATGATGAGTGTTTGTACATAAGGCTATGGGTGAATTGTTTGGCATCTTTATCCAGTTACATTACATATGACATGAATGTATTACAAATGTGCTGCCCATAATATTCTCACTTACATACGAGTTATGTTTACCAAGTGCTAGGGTCTGATCCTTTGCACATTTACACAAACATATAACTAATTAATTAATTCTCACATCACATACATAAAACTCGGATACTGTATAGGGTGTATCACTTGTATATATTGTTCTACAGATTGCTATTTTTCTTTTACTGTTAAGGCATTTTTTGGAATATGCATGGATGCACTGTTATTGTCATGTTACAGAATGTGGGACCTATGCCAGTCAACTTATTCATAGATGATGATGAGCTTGACTATGTCTGGAAGAGTCTGACTACAAGGACTAAGGAAGGAACTAGGATGATTACTGAAAGTTACCAGGACAAGTATCCACAATCATTCCAGTGTTTCAACAGCAACAACATCCTCTGACATGACAGCCAGGTGACCTAAGGTACCAGATGCATGATGTCATCATTGATGTGTTCCAGACCTAGATGAGGGATATGATGGGAACTTTCTACCAGATGATGGCGTGGGCAATGTGCATCTCCTTCCAGGAGATCACACATGCTTTCATTTGAGATGTTCGACTCCATTAGGGAGGGCCCTCTAGACCAAAACTGAAATAAACTTCAAATAAAAATTTGTGTTCATAAATACAACAGATTTGTGAAAAACATTATATAGACCAAGAAACTGTGATCTGTTTGGAAAAAGAAGCAACCGAGGAAGTGTGAAAATATAAACAACAAAATCTAGAGATTTTTGAAAAGTATAAAAAAGAAATATGGACATGGGAAAGAAAGAGAGATTTGATATGGTGCAATATCTATGAAACTTTGAAAGCCAAATTAAGCAATACAAAAAAGGGAGCCCTAAAGTTATTGGAAGAGAAATACAGTCAACGGCATCCAGATATGGAAAATTTCACATTAAAAAATAATATCACAAAGAGGGAATGTATAAAAAAAGATTAGAAAAGTAGAAGTTAAAAAAAATAGAAGTTGAAGTTATGTAATACCGCAGAAGTGAAGGATTTGGTGTAAAAGATCTAACACAGGTTACATCACAGCATGATGGAACGAGACCCCAAAGTAAGAAGAAATGAAGATCAGAAGACAACTGAAGAAGATATATGGACATGGGGAAGAAAAAGAAATTTAGTATGGTATAATATTTATGAAAAGGAGAAAGCAAAACTAATAAATACAAAAAGAGCAGCACCAGAGATATTTGAAGTGAAATACAGGCAAAGGAATCTGGACATGTAAAACTTCACAATACAAAAAATAAGAAGACAGAGTAAAAGTAGAAAAGAAGATTAGTAATAGAGAAGTTAAAGAAAAGAAACTGAGCTTATGGAGTACCTGCAAAGTAAAGGATTCTGAAGAAAATCTAAATCAGAAAGCACCAGAGCAGGATAGCGCAATAGGTATCAAAATTAAGGAGAAACCAGAGGAATGAGAAGCAACTGGTCAGTTGACATATGACGATATTTTGGAACCTTCCACAGGAAACCAGTATAAATATTCATTTGAATCTGGACAGTAAAGGAAGGAACAGGAAAATGTGACAACTCTGATGCAGTCAATAATGAGGAGTGATAGGCTAGTCAGTTCCCATATGACAGAGCAACAGATGACACAGAGTGAAATTGAAAAGAATATGCCGCAGGAAGCTGCTATAGAACTTTGTATAAAATGCCCACAGAAAATGGAGAACAAAAAAAATGTACCCTCAGTTTAGAAGAAAATGAGCTAAGAGAAGAGTTGCTTGATTTACTAGAGATAGATAGAGATATTAAGATCATACCTCTCAACATGGAAACATCAAAAATCTGGACAAAGGCCGATGAAAAATAGGTACAAATCTGTATGCTGATAAACATAAAATCTGTATACGTAATTATGTAACCCCACCCACTCCAGTGGAATTGTGGGATGCCAACTTTCAAACTCAAACTGAAGAACAGACAACCAAAATATGACCCCAGAGTCCCCTACAGCTATTTCAATGTCCCATTACTTGGCTATTTCACCCCATTTACCATAAACACTGTAATGTGCATACTGGTTTCCTTTTACAGTGATTATTTGGATTTCATTTAAAACTTTTATTTTAAATTTTATAGCACAAACACTAATAGACATCTGCTAAAAAAACAATACATTCTCACAATGAAAACAGACTTAACATTAAAACTTATCTGCCCTTGACACTCACATTAATTGAAACAGCAATGAAACCCACATTCAAAGAAAATGATCTGGCCAGTGGTGGCTAAAGATTGCCTTTTGTGCTGTTTTCAAATCATAGGCCCCTTGCACATGAAACATATATGTGTTCTTTGATACACATTCCTGACTGTATTAAATGATATTCCTTGTATAATACAGCACATTTGTTAGAGCGTGTTTTAAATTTATTGTTTTGAACATTTTTCCAGTAAGCAATGAAACAAAATGCATGAACCAATAATGACAAAACTGCCCACTTCAGAACATTTCCATCATAAAAGTCTACTCAAACTTCTACACTCCTCCAGTATCAGTAAATATACACACTCTCTGCAAAAGTAAAAATCATCTAAATAATTCCACATTAAAGAGATCAGTAACTAATAAAGAGGTTACTGCTAGCAAACAACTTTATATTTCATTATTTCATCTACAAGTAAAGTGTCTGCTGCCCTTAAAGAATAAATTGCATGTGTTACATTAAAAATGATAATCTAGTGATATTTCAATATGGAATGGATGGCAAACTGATAACAGGTTCATAGTTACTAGTCATCTCTGCCAAAGGAGGGCATTCTCAGGACTGCAGCATCCACCCCCTTTAAAAGTACAACACAGCACAGTATCAGCAATCCATCTGCATACTGTGGGAGTAGAACTCACAGCCTTCTGCAGCAACAGCAAGTATACTACCTGTTGTACTACTAACAGTGGAAGTAGAATTTATATAAGCAGAACTAAACTTCTCTTTCCTTGAAGAACTTTGCAGACAAGAAACCAAGAAAAAGCCAAAATATATTGGGATGGGGACAAAGGTCCAAAACCGGGGGACACATTTTAAACATTGCTTGTATAATCTAAGAAAGTTGCTAGAATAAAATGTTATGTTACCATGTGTTTCCTGAAAGATAGGAAGACTGAAACTTAAATGGCTATCATTATTTAGTGAATTCAGTTCTCACTGATTTGCAGAAAAACCCAAATTTTATTTAACCTTTGTTTACTGGGAAAGTCTGACTTGGATCGAAGCAAAGCCAATTTTCAGCAGAGGCTCAAGACACATCTCTTTGTATCATGGACGGAAACCAGATTACGCAGAGGAAACCCATACAAACACAGGGAGGACAAGCAGACTCCACATAAGAGACTCTCCAGCCTAGAATCAAACCAGAGAACCTCTTGCTGTGAGGCAACAACACTTCTGCTCCACTACACCATCTGAATTTTAAGAGGAACAGACCAAAAGGCTGAGCCAAACATTCCAAACATTCTGTAAAAATTTGTACAAGTGAGAGCTACAACTCCTTAAATCAGAAGTGGTGGTATGGGTAGAGAACTCAGGCGCTTGCTCCTTGTACCTAAGGTACAGGATTTGAGCCTGAGTAACCCTCATCATCAGGTATACCTAATTGGGGCATCGCGCACACACACACACACACACACGCACACACACACACACACACACACACACACACACACACACACACACACACACACACACACACACACACACACACACACACACACACACACACACATACACACACACCAACAAACACAGTAATTGCTGGCAGGAACATAATTCAAAATCTTCAGCTATGACACACAGTAATTGCTGGCAGGAATTTAAATCATATCTTTAACTATGCTTGCAGAGGCAGGAAAAAGTAATTCAGATCACTTCAACTATGCTTGCAGCAGGAAAGAAATCACCATTCACACAATTAAGTACGAACACCAGTAATTCAAATGAAATCATTAAATGCAGCTCCTAAGCTAAAGTGTTGTCTTCCTTACCTGGAGCAGCTGGGGAAATGCACATGCACTACTGCTGCTGGCTGCCCAGAAACAAACAAAATACAATGAATCCCTCAAGCCCTCAACCAATTCCAACAGAGACTGCTCACGAAGCTGACGTCTTTGCGCACGCCTCTGCACACGATAATGTTAGCCCAAAAAGCTGAAATAAATTTAAAAAAGTAGGGAAATTCAGAAATTAAGGGGTGCCACTCATGAATCATGGCACCCCATTATTTGGACCTCAAACTGGTAAAAACCAAGAAATTCAGTAGAGTTGAGTGGTATGGTTAAGATCAATGAAAGAAATAGACAACAGAAGGTCAATAAAACCCCAAAAGTTAGAAGTTTGATAAAACAAATGAACATTGCAATTAGGACTGTCCACAGAGATCCATGTGATATAACAGAAGTAAACAGGATATATTGTGTGCAGCTAAATTAATAACAGATAAAATTCTACCACAAGAACGCAAGGCAGTAAGGGGAAAGAAGGAGAGAAATCAAATACCATCATGGAAGCATCAAATATAGAAAACTATTAAGCGATTAGGACAAAATGTGTCACTGCTAGAAGAGTATAGAAGAGGGAACAGATGAACAAAAATACTCAGAAAGATAGATGTAATAAAAGCAATGTGCAGTATTATAAAAGGATAGGATTTATCATGCAGTATCGCAAATAATAAACTAAGAATATCAGCATAGACAGAAAAACCTAGAAGATACACAGATGAATATAAACAAAGAGAACAAAATAAGCAATTTATTGATGACCCAAAAAAGTTTTATAGAGAATTTTGAAACAAGGTAAAAGGAATTGAAAGACCACCAATGAAAGAAGAAATACACGCATTTTGGAGAATTATTTATGAAGATACTGTGGAACATAACAAAAAATGCTAATGGAGAGAAAAAGTAAAAGAAAGAATAAGATGTTCAGAAGATTCAGGATATGAAATGGGATGTGAAATGGGATGAACAGATGGGGAGATTGAAACAAAGTTAAGAGAAGCCTCTAATTGGAAAACCCCAGGGACAGATGCAGTAAATAACTTCTGGTTCGAAATATTAACATCTTTGCATGAAAATTTATCCATGAATAAGAACTATTTATACTTGCACCCCGAAGAGACACCAAACTAGGTAATAACAGGAAAAATAATGCTCCTACTTAAGAGTGAATCTGCAAGCTACCCTAAAAATTATAGACCAATAACTTTCCTTATGATGAAGTATAAACTATACACTGGAATTGATGCCAACAGAGTCTATAGTCATTTAGAAGAAAACTCAATTATAGCAATTAGAACAAAATGGCAATAAAAGAAAGTCATATGGAACAAAGTATAATTTGTTCTTAAAGAGAACTGTAAAAAGGTTAAGAATCTAAGTATAGCATGGATTGACTACAAAAAAAGCATTCAACAGTATCCCACATTCCTGGATAAAAGAGTACTTAAAAATGTATAAGATACAACTTACGTTGATAAACTACATAACAGCGACCAGGAAACATTGGCAAACCACTTTGCCATTAAGTCATGATAAAAGACAAATTCTTATTCTAGGGATAAAAACCCAAACGGGGATATTCCAAGGTGACTGTCTGTCACCATTGCTCTTTTGCCTTGCCCTTAACCCATTAAGCTGACTGCTTAACAGATTAGGTCATGGCTGTATTTGGCTCCCAGAAAGCAACAAAGTGTAAAGACTTTTCATCTTCTTTTTGTTGATGATTTAAAACTGTATATCTTATGATTTAAAACTGTATAGTTCGTCAGATGAGGAACTGAAAGCACAACTGCAAGTAGTCAAAACTTTTTAAAGATGATATAAGAATGCCATCTGGTCTTGATAAATGTGCAAAAGCAACCTTTAAAGCAGGAAAGTTGCAGCACCAAGAAAATATCAGTCTGGGACAGGAATGTGATACAAAAGAACTTGAGCAAGAAGGAGTGTATAAATATTTGGGAATTGATGAAGATCAACAATAAAACATGAACAAATGTGACTATAATTTAGTAAGGAATATTTTAGAAGGCTTAAATCCTGAAAACAGCATTAACATCTAGAAACAAAATTCAAGCCATAAACCAATTTGCTCTTCCTGTCCTAACTTACAGTTTTGGAGTGATTAACTGGCCCCAAAACATGTTGGATAGATTAGACAAGAAAACAATAAAGGTGCTTCATGCTCATCAAATGATTTATAAAAATCAGTGCATACCAGTATATTATATATTCCCAATTCCGAAAGATGTATGGGCCTCCTTGAAATTCATTACATGTATAGATCTGCAATTATGAGACTGCATACATATCTGCTGACCTCACAAGACCCGAACATAGTGATAGTTTCGAAACATGAAAAGAATAAATCTAAGATAACTTCCCTACTTAGTCTAGCAGAAGCATATCTTCGTCAAGCGGGAATGGAAATCAAACCAGAAGTAGACAAAATTTAGGTAGCAATTGAATGCGCCAAAAAAACAAAAGAAAGAATATAAGGTGAAAGATCAGATGAGAAGGCAAGAAATGTGGAAAATTGATAAATATAGTTGCAAGTACAGAAAACTCCTGGAAGAACCTCATGTTTATCAGGACTGAATGCAAGAATGGTTAAGGAGAGGTATTGAAATCAAATGATGAAAGGTTAATATTGTTGGCCCAAGATAGTAGGCTACATAAACATTGGTTTGCAAAGTCCACCAACATGTGGGAGAAACAGACAAATGTAGGGTTTGTAAAACAGAATTGGAAACAGTTTCACACCTTCTTGCTGGTTGTGATATATTAATGGCAGAAGGACTATATACTGAAAGGCATAATAATATGGCAAGACTGTTGCACTGGGAATTGTGCAAACATTATAATACTGAAATAGATTAAAAGCACTGGAAACATAAGCCACAAAGTATCATAGAAAAGAATGAAGTATACATCACATGAGATCACCCATTACCAACAGTTCAAAAGACACATGCAAGAAAAACAGATATAGTGGTTCATGAGAAGACAAAAGTAGCATTGATCATTGAAATTGCTACACTCAGTGACTACAGTGTATTGTGTACAGAAAGACACAAAGTCATCAAATATCAAGATTTATAGACAGAAATGAGAGCAATGTGGAAGAAAGATACCCAGACAGTTCCAATAGTAGTAGGAGCAATGGGTCTTATAAAAAAGAATCTACAATCATATTTAGATATGTTACCAATACATGTAACTGTGTACGAATTGCAGAAGGAGTAATTACTGGGCACATTGTGGGTGCCTTGAAGAGCACTTCTGGCTGACATCAAAGACTGAAACAATACTAATTTCATGAACTTTAATCATACTTTGACTTAGGAATGGGATACAATCCCATCACGGTAATAGAAACCCAAAAAAGTTGGAGAAATTAAAAGAAAGGGAGAGATCATAAGCATTGTGCAGTGCATGTGATCTAATCCTGTAATATTGCTGCCATGGTGTGATCCTATTCAGCTATTTGCCATTAGTAGGCACACCTTTTTGCACAATTCCCATACTGTGGTCGTGCTACAATATTGCCCTTTAACTATATTGGGAAATATAGATCCCGGGTGCATACTACTGAACTCCAATAGACTGTTCTTCCAACAAGGTTTCCGGTATAAACTTGTAGTTACTATACCAAAATCAACTTTACACAAAGTGACATCCACAAAATCCACAATGGACAAAGAAGATGTCATCATAAATTTAAAAAAAATCAGTCGTGGATTCCAGATAATCAAGAAAGTCACATAAGTCAGAGTGTCCCCCATCCCAAATTAAAAGAATATCATCCACAAACTGCCTGTACAGTCGGACATGTGGATAATAAACACAATTAAACAAAAATGCCTTCTTCCAATAGTGTACAACCAAGTTGGCATAGGAATTTGTGCATGGGGTGCCCATAGCAACACCCCATTGCTGCAAATAAAGTTGACCATCAAACATAAAGACATTATTGGAAATGACCCTATCCAACAGTGTACACAGTAATATCCCATCATTGTTTCCCATCATATCTATGCCATTCAAGATCTCCCTAATAGATTCCAGGCCGTACTCATTGGGTATGGAGGTAAATATATTTTTTACATCAAGTGTTACAAGTATACATCCAGGAGGGAGAGGTTCTCTAGTATATAGAGCTATATTATCTAACAACTGAATAGTATCCTTCAGGATGATGGATATTCCCATCACTATTGGTACCAGTTTTTTCTCTATGAAAACAGATATAGTTTCAGTCACCCAACCACCACCTGCAACAATAGGCCTCATAGTATGTGAACATAGAGATTTATGTACTTTTAGTAGGCCCTTTATGTGGGGAATAAATGGATGTTCCACACACAAATAACAATATAACTCATAGTCAATTTGCCTGCACATTAACAAGTCATAAAGATTATCTTGAACCTGCCTAACAATATTCGTAAAATGTACTGTATCAATAGCAACATAAGTTTCCACATCTTGTAACAACTCATGGATAGCATTGACATAATCAACATAGTTCATATGAACAATCCCCCCACCTTTATCTGCTGGTCTAACAGTCACGTTGGCATTATTTTGTAAAGACCACAAAGCCTCCCTTTGACAAGCATTCAGATTAAAATAGGAACATTTACACACATTTTTATCATAAAATTGCTTATAAATATCCCTCTCACAAGTTTTAACGAAACCATCAACACGCTCCAGTAAAATGGGGTTATACAGGCTCTTACATTTCAATGAATAACCAGGTCCAATATGTTCAGCAGTATCCTTCATATACATCAATTTCAGTGCAACACTATGCCCAAACACCCTCAAGTCAGTAAGCAAAACAGTCACATCTGTGCCTGTTGAAGGCATGAAAGATAATTCTTTATCCAGTAAAGAAGACTCAGCCGAGGTTAAAGCATAATCAGATAAGTTAAATACTAAGCTATCTATCTCCTGGTGCGTTGATTCATGTTGCTGCCTTCCCCCGAATACTTCCTCTTGTGAAGACCCCGGCTGCTTGACCACATTTGGGACATTGTACGTGCCTTCATTTGCAATGGTAAAAAATGTTCCATATTTAGCAACAATAACACTTTAGGTGTAGCACCAGAGCCAGGAACAGAGTTATGTAAGGCTTGCTGATTAGGTGGAGGCATCTGGCCCTGTGTTGAAGCAGGTGAGAGTTCCAAGCGCTCTGGCAAAATGTTGTTAATAACATTTACCGGCTCATCCAAATTAGTTGTAGAGGCCAACATCAGCTGAGGAGCAGAAAAGTTATGCAGCACATTATTCCCAGCAGAGTCAGGAGCCTAACTTACAATATGGGAAGTGTCCACAATAACATTGGTGGTATTATTATTCCTCAGCCATACAAAGACATTGCCAAGGCTAAAGTCTTTAAAATCATGTTGTAATTTATGATTAGTGATTAAGCTGGATGAGCTGTTTGAATAGTAAGAGACGGGGGCTGATGATAGGTTAGTTGGAGAAGGCATGGCAGTTAGTGAATAGTGGTAGGAGGTGAGTAGAGAAAGAGAGAGATAGAGAGAGCATAAGAAGGAGGTGATGTAAGAAATGATAGATGCAGTTTAATTATATTGATTAAGAGATGGTATATTATATGGTAGTTGTGAGAAGAAATGGGTGTTGGGAGAATTAATAGTTGAACAGGTTGAGGTACGATTGTTTGCAGGGGTCCGTGATAAAGTGTGATCTCAGATGGAGTGAGTGTGGATTGGGTGAAGTTGGTTTGGTGGTTCTGGGTTGGCCAGAGTATTGGATTGGAATGAGTTAAGCTGACTGGTGAAGGTAAAATGGTGGGAGTGGGATATGACTGTATTTTAATAGTTGCAGTAGGGTGGGTGAAAATTGGGGGTAGGGTAGTGAGCCAGACTATACTCAGGATGAACAGAGCTGGTTGACCCAAAAGCAGTCATCTAGGTATGCAATCAGATTACAACAGAAACAATGTGTTTTGTGTTGACCATTGAGAAGAAGTTTAAGAATATGTCTTAGTTTGAATTTTACTTATAGGACTGAAAAATGGTGCCCTAGTTTGGTTGTCAAAATTAAGTAAGGGAAAGAAAGAGTGGGAACAAGGAGTAGAATATGAGTCCATACTATAGTTAGCATTATGGTTGGGATACAGCTGATTGAATTCTACTTGCAAAGACATTGCAGGATATTTAGGACAAGAGGAATTTCTGCCTCATTTTTTGTGATAGCTTACTTGAAAGTAGCTTGGGGTGCTTATCAAATTGAATGAAGAAGCCTGTGTGGGGTGCTTGTCATCCTGAATATAAAAAAACATGTAGCTGTAGCTATAACTGTAGATTATTAGGCTTAATACACCTGGTTTGGTTATTGTAATTTAGTGATGGAAATAGTAACATCCTGTAGCAGTGTGCACTTTATGTTTGGGATTAAGATTAGCATACTTGCACAAGTTGTTCATTGGCTGCATCTCTAGTAGGTCTTGATCCTGCGGCTTGCTCTTGGTGACTACCTGATTTATCAGGGGATTGAGAGCCTAGGTGATCTTCTCAGTTGTTGAGTCAGGGACTACTTATTGTGGGTGTAGCTAGGAGTGAAATCAAAAGAGATGGATTTGTAAATATAGTATAGTCAATAAATGTTTAGTTACAGATAAGATCAGTAAGATTAAAATCCAATTTAAGTGGGTAAAAGAAAGAAGACGTTAACATATAGAATATATAACAGTTTTGATAAACTTAGCAACTTTATACAGGTATGCCTTACACAGTATAAGACAATGAAAAAGAAGTTGTAGGCTGTGGTTTGGATATCTACAGCAACCACAGATGCATTTTTTTGCACAGAACCATTATATATTACCATAAAACATATATTACTCTATAGTGATTAAGTCAAATGTTCTAATTTAAAGCTACATTAGAGACATTGACAAACAAACAGCAGGCATAATGAGGCTTTTGAGACTAGTACAGATGACCACTACTAACAATCACTGATATCTGAGGTTACATAGGGATTTTTACTGAGTTTCACCAGTTCATGGTATCAGTGTGAGGGATGATGTCAAAAGCCTTTCCTAAACTGTGGTAAACTGTTTATAAAGAGTTTTCCTCAAATAGTGCTTCAGTGATAATCAATGTAGTTCAGTAGGAATAACTCATGCTTTACAAATCCAAACTGATTAATGTACAGGGAATGTAGGCTCCCTATGTCCCTGCTTATTAGGCTTATGATGATGCATTCCATAACTTTGTAAATATTGCTCCTGTGACTGATAGACTTATATTTGCCATGGCCCATGATAAGACATCCCTTCTGTAGGGAAGCAACAGCACGTGTCCTCTAGGCTTCTAGCATGTGTCTAGTAAGATACTATGGTTGAATAGTCTAAGGAAGAAGTCTGATAGTATGTATTTTATACTGACAAGACAGAAGTCATTCATTTTATCTAGTCCAATAGTACAGCAATTGTTTGGTCCTGGAAAGCACTTTAATATTTACTTAGAGGTACTTATGGGGTATGGGCTGAATACTTTGCACTGCAAAGTTTGGTAGCAGCAGTGGACAGAAGTTGGAGTTATATTTATCTGCAAGAATGTCTGATTTATTCTCAGGGCATGAGTGGGGGATGTTATCATAGATGAATTTGAAGCAATGCAGATTATTTACTATTTCTGCAGCTTAATAGACAAATAAAGAATACCCTGCAGTTATTGCAGTTATTAATGGCTGAATTAACATCTATGCTTATAATTTCCTCTGCAGGATTTGATCTTGCTCTTGCATTCAGCTTTAAAACTTTTTAGGTTGATATTCCTTTTCATCACGGCTATTAGCTTTTTTCTTTAGTTGGGTAGTTTGAGTATATATAAGTTTTACCATGATGGGTTTGTTTCTGAATAGAAGTTGAATTTGTAATGAACAGGAACATGCACCTATATGCAAGAGTTAAGATACTAGTATAGACTATGGATACATGCAGTGGTACTGCAATAGGGTCATCAGTAGGTGGGGGACTGCTGAATTGTCTTCATTTAGCAAAAGCAGATTGGTCTTAAAGAAGTCTCATAAAATGATTGAGCTGATTGCCTGTCTGTACGGAGACCATAAGGTATTTAACATCACACAATGATTTGATCTGATTAGAGAGGGTGGGAAAATGGTGAGAAGCAGACATGGGTCTTGTTTGTGAGGGCAATATTGAGTATGTCAGTGCCCCTAGTAGGGATGGGTAGTATATGATCAAAGGAGTTAAAACTGATAAAGCCAAAGTAGCATGACATATAGTCATTTTAAGAGATGTAGGTGTGCCAGTTATGGAGGAGTAGTTAATGTTCACTAGAAAGAAGGTATATAGGTTAATGGAGAGGGATTCCACTTTATTAAAATAAGTTTCATAATTAGTGGGTAGCAGGGATGGGGTTTCTGTAGTTGGAAAAGGTATGATATGCGGTCTTGTTTATCAATGTTTTGATACAAAGGGGTTCAAGGTCATTGTCCTGATGAATTATTCTAAAGTTAATGGTGTTTCTGATAAACACAAATATGCCACCACCTAGCATTATCTATAGTCACTGGGCCTAAATGACTGGCAAACTAAGAGGCCTGGTATAGCACAAGTGTTGCTTTGCTCAAGAAAAGGAGTTAAGTGATATTACAGATATCAAACTTTTCTAGAGTTTGGAAAGCTGTTCTGGCTTTTTCCTTGTCATGGTAAATGGGATTGTGTGTATTAGTATACTCTATGAGCTATACCATGTAGGGCCATCCAAGACGGGCATTAGTTCAGAGACCAACAAATGATGATCTCCAGGAGAAAGAATGGCATGTCACTCCAGTAAATTACCAAGTATACCCCATGGGAGAAAACAGAGATGCATGTTGAAATGACACCAGAATAAGAGACTGTCAGGTCTAAAGTTGTCTGCCATACTACTGGGGAAGATCATAAGTATGAGTAGTGCTATAGTTTATGAAACAGATGTATTAAAGCTGGGAAGATGCTCATCTGCTAAGGTGTTCAGAAATGAAAGGGAAGTCAGATTCTGTAAAAGACTGTACAGGAACAGAGCTTGGAATGTAAGAACTATGAACTAAGGTAAATGTAATGGCTAAAGGTGACACAAATGACAATAATAAAAAAAAAAACTGATACCTTGGAAAGTCGTGGTCTCAAATGTATTGTAATGGGTTATTTTAGATCTGATAAACAGCAGATCTTCTCCAGTGGTCAAGAATGGAAGAAAAGGAGCAGCCCTAATAGTTAATAAAAAGGTGTTACACCCATACTTGGTTACAAAACAGAGAATTATATAATGATCTCAATAATATTAGAAGGGAAGTCATTCAGCATTATACAAATGCACATTCATGCTTGAACTACTGATGAGAAGGAACTGAATAGTTTTATGATTATCTGTAGCAAATCTTAGAAATAACACCAAGCAAGATAATGATTTTGTCTTAGGTGACTGGAATGCTAAAGTTAGTAGTCAAAATATAGCTTGAATAATGTAATCTAGTCTTATATCCCATACTTGCAATTAATTATAGGTGGAAAATAAATAGAGTCAGGGTAAGATTTTATTTTCCTGTGCTCAGATATCTCCTGATATAGTGATTGAAGTTATGAAATTAAAATAAGCTTGATTTTTGGAAGGAAACTTTAGAAATGTAGAGAAAATGTTTAGGAGCAAAGACATCATGTTGTCTATCAAGGTCCATATAGTCAAATGTAGAGTTTATTCCACAGAAACATACAGAGGTGAAAACTAGATTATAAGGAAGTGTGTATGCAGAAAAAAATCAATGCTTTAAACTGTGGTGTTGGTGAGCTCAATAGACTGCAAAAAGAACAAATTACTCAATACTTGTGGGTGACCCTATTAATATACGTTAACTTCACAACTGTATAACATCAGGGAAATGAAAAAAAAAGACACTGAATGTAAAACACAGCTTGTACAAGTGCAGTCTTACAGTAAGTGCTAAACGTTGTTAAAGAATTCAAGGATCTGCTACTTGAAGATGAAAAAGAGATAACATGGACCAGAATGGTAATTCCAAATCCACTTTAATGATAATTACAAGCGCTTTGGTTTCGGCATTCCAAAACATCATCAGAAAGTTAAAAGCTGAGAAAAAAAGCTATTTAAATCCCTTTAAAAATCACATGGCCAGTTTTAATCTAATAAAATACTCCAAAAATGCACGCACCCGCAAAAGAACCACAATTCATTCAATTCAAGTTGCCTAATGCGCAGAGATATCTTATGTTAATTGAAATTATGGTTAAATACTTCCTTTACAAGATCATAACAACATATATAATTTCACACACTATAAAAATTTAAATTAAAAATATGAATATGTTTGTTTATAAAATAGCCTCCATTAGCTGGTGAAAAATATTAATCTCTTGAATGCTTTAAACTTAAGGACATGAGCTAGGCTAGCTTGGTCATTAAAACCAGGCCAGCAATAAACATTCCAATAGATTTGCTAGTGAATTTTCCTAATCACTAAGTCTATTTTCCACATGTCTCCTCTTAATTTACTCCAGAATTGTGAATTTAAAAGTATGACCAGGGTGCTCTAGTGTATCTTTGTACAATTCATTTGTGCTTTTGCATTTTCATATTTCATAAAGTGGGATGTATATCCATTCATGGAGCTTCCTTTCAGTTTTACCAATTTAGAAGCTCTTACATTGTTGGCAAAGAACCACATAAACTATAGCCTTACTCTCACAGTCCACCCTGACAGACATCTTAAATTGTTTATCTTTTATCAAAATTTGATCCCCTGTAGATATATATTTACAATGGGTACAGCTATCACATCTGAACACGCCCACATTTTTCCTCACCAAATTGACATCACTTTCAAATATATTTTTAAGGGTGCATCCCCTTCTGTACACTATGGAAAGAGCACCCCCCACATTATCCCTGATAGCTCTATCTCCACTCAAATTTGTCCAATTATTATTAAGTACGGCCCTAATAGTAGTGCTATACAGACTGAAAGTGATAATGAGGGTGCTATGTTGCCACTTAAAGAGAACCTGCTTTGAACATTATGGTTATATAGAATCTGCATTTAAATAGAGGTAGATCTCACATCAGTTCATCAGTTTCACTCAATATGACAAATATATCTATCTATATATATCTATCTATCTATATATATATATATATATATATATATATATATATATATATATATCGATTCACTTCTTAATTTCGAAATACCAAAACCCCGAGGTTCAGAATATGAAATTCAGAACCTCGAGATCTTGGAATCTCGAAATTAATGACCCCCCTCAAAAAGCAGTCAACACATCAAAAAAATGTTTTTGCAGGGGGGCAAGCCCCTCTGCACCTCCCCCCGCTACTTAAATATACCAACTCCAAGATCACACTATAGCGAGGAAAAGGGAAATCTCTCATTCTGTGCTGTATGCCAATCTCCGTTCAGGATTTTGAAGTTGTAAAACTTTGATCATATGAATTTTTAAGTTTTAAGCTTCAAAGTTCTGTAGAGGACCCATATATATATATATATATATATATATATATATATATATATATATATAGTTCCCCTTCAGAAGACTGAATGATCATAAGCTCGAAATTCATAAGCCTGAGACCAAAAGCCTGAAAACTCAAAAGCCTGAAACCCAAAAGCCTGAAAACACACAAAATACACATACTGACTTTAATCTGGCTTTGCTATTCTTAGCGCTGTGGTGGAAAGTTACGGGTTGGGTTCAGGTAAGTGTGCGATTGTTTTTACATTAGGATTAGGGGCAGGATAAGTGAGTTAGGGTTAGGGTGCAGGATAGGCGTGTGTGCGATAGTGACAGACTTTAGGGTTAATGGCAGTTTAAGTGAGTTAAGGTTAGGGAGCGGGTTAGGTGAGTGTGCGATAGTGATGGACCTTAGGGTTAGGGTTTGGGTTAAGGTAAGTGAGTAGATAGTAATGTCTTTCTTCTGGCATATTAGCATTATTTGTATTCTGTGTGTTTTCAGGCTTTTGAGTTTCAGGCTTCTGAGTTTTCAGGCTTTTGAGTTTTCAGGCTTTTGGTTTCAGGCTTATGAATTTCGAGCTTATGATCATTTAGTCTGTTGAAGGGGAACTATATATATATATATATATATATATATATATATATATATATATATGTGTGTATATATTCAACATCAAACAAAATTAATAAATATGTATTTTCCTATGCAGCATTTACAACATCATAGCAGGAAAAAATACCAAAAAACTCTCACAGAAATACAACAGTTTTAACTCTCATTTGGACCATGAATCAAAATAACATTTAAGGATAAAGATTTCACTGTTTTTTCCCCTTAAAATTTCACTAGAAATATCAAATCTTTTGGAAACAGTATAACAGTAAGTAATGGGACAATTCTTTTTTTTCAAATTGACCAGTGGTTAATGGGTAAATCTGCAGGTAAGGTCTGCATGACAACATTCAGAAATACATCAGCTATTATTTTCAGCTGAGATCAGTGCTAATCAATATGCTTGTTTGCACTTTGTTTTTGCAAGGCTGACCTATTGATTTTCATCGTATTAAATTGGATTCCCTGTTAAGTCAGGAACAGATGATTTTGAGATTGCCAGTGGTCAAAAGATCATTCCAGACAAGTGAAAATAATATTCAGCAGTAAGGCATTATTTACAGTTAAAAAGTCCCTGCAAGTAATATCACCAACAATACTTGAATATTATAGATTTTATTTTTATTATTTAAGAAAAAATATTGTAGACTTCTAGTAGCATTAGTCCAAAATGCATATCAGAATTCCACTGTTTAAATTGTTATTGCAGCATCTTTGCCTTGTATTTTAACAGTTTGTCTGATATTATATCTGCTTTCTTATGACAAGACAGCTACTCTACTTTAGGTCAGATTGCCATTCTGGTTAGACATTATTCATTTGTGTAATTTCAGACTTGACACCAGCCTACAAGCCTTTGTGCATAGTGTCAGCTGATGGCTCCATGTTCAAGCCACATCACCATTTCTCAGTCAGTACCTGACCACTCATTTGAAGATCCCATGTACTGCTGGTCTGATAACTCCTGCCTTCTAAATATTTGTGTTTAAAATGTCTCCTTGTTTATCAGTGAAATGTTAAATCAGCACGTTTCTAATTTTCAAATTGGTCATACTCTTATTGTTTTTTTATTACATCTCTACTAAATCTGCTGTACTTCTCCATAACCTATAAGGAGTGCTGTAACAACAGATAGTATGCATTTCTGAGCATTTGCTATCACTATGGTCCACTCTGCAGATGTAATCTCTTCTTGCAAAGATATATTCCTCCAGACCACGCTGTACAATGTCTGAAATCCATTTCTGATTGCTCACATTGTAGACTAAATAGCAGTACCTAGTCCCAGCACATTTCATTCAAGGCTTACTATGTGATATTTCACCTCTCTTTTGCCTATAAATAACAGGAACATTCACGCAGTGTTGTGTGTATGTTCTGCTAACCAAAATATATAATTGTATACCTAAGGTGAGGAATGTCCACATACCGGCAGAGGCATAATATAAAAAGTACTTTTCTGTATGTCATTAAAATTATGCACGTGACCATTTCCTTTACATTCCTCTCTCTCTATACATATACATGTATATGATTGTATTTACATATCTATCTCATACACGTGTGGACACACACACACACACACACACACACACACACACACACACACAAAAAATATTCATCAATGTGATTATAAACATTTTTCCTTTTCCATTGTTCTAAATGCACATTATTTTTGATGATCACTCCTCTGCCTACTTCAGCTAACATTTAGCACCACTCTACCAATGGCTTTGAATATTTATCTCTCCTTTACCCACATTAACGAGATACTCCTTCTAGTAGAGGAAATAATGCATACAAACTTCTCAGAAACACCACCCACACATAAAACAGTATATATGATGAAACATAAATTTATAAAAACATACAGACATCGAGGCTAATGACTGGGTCTGTGTGCATAACCAACTTTAGGACATGGATCCCAAGAAATTCACCCTCAAAGCTAGGCTCAAGAGATGAATCTTGGTATCTATGATGTGAACATAAAAAAGGAAAAAAGTATAAAATTTGATGTGTTTTACTGACTTTTAAAGTTCTTCAAACCCAGTAAAAAACTTAGCACTGGCAAATAGACAACAGGCAGGAATGAAGCGTCTCTTTGAAGAACAAAGGACTTTCAAAATGGTTATACACTTCATTTTGCCACATTTTTTGTTTATAAATGTACATTTAAAGCTGTTGTACCTTCTGCTGCAGTTTTTTGCAAACCATTACTGCTCACTGATACTCATTACTGCCACAAACAATCCTAAAAGTACTTATGTATGCTTAACACGTATAATTGTTATTAAAATCAGGGCTTGTGTTATAGATGCGCTTAACAAGCTTATCTTTTTTTCCACATTTCAGAGAATAACCATGGCATTCAGTGCACTACAACAAAAGTATAATTAAAAGATCCCAATGCATGAAACAAAGCACTTTGTAAATGTATTTATTTGCAAAATTAATTAAATGGAAAAAAAACAAAAAACTAACTGCTACCCAGGTGGCATGAGTCTGATTAAAGGTTTGGGTGTGTGATCGAGTTGTCATGAGAACAAGAAGAATAACATGGCTTTGCCTGCTCAGGTTTCATAAGGGAAGAGATGAAAATGATATACACAAACAGGATGATGATTGCTGTGACTCTGGTAATGATCAGTCTCAGAGAGGTACACTCATTGCAGGCAGACATCCATATGTGTGATGTCAGTATGTCAGGAATAGGACCAAAACTCTCTAACTGACAAATTCCTTTCTCTGTGAGCTATTATTGTGGATCTGCAGACACACACACACTCCTCCAAATCTAACCTGTTTTGTCAGCCTATCCAAAGGGCTGTTGACTTAGCTAGTGGGATAATTGGTAGATGCTGCATAATTACTTACCTAGAACAACACTACTAAAACTTAACAAAACAGTTAGATAATCAGATAGAAAAGGGAAAGTACAAAATGCATCAACTTGCCTCCCAAACCAGAGGTCACATAAACTGATTTATTAGGTAGGTGTTTCAGGAAGCAAAGGTCCTGCTCAAAGTCTAGCAGCATGCCACTGAAGGACTGTATATGTCAGCTAAAACTAAAGCCGACAGCATAGCACTGAAGAACTGTATACTTCAGCTAAAACTAAAGCCTACATCCTCAAGCTCACCATTATGCCTACTCTGCCCTTGTGCTATTGAAGCAAGTGAGACCTAGACAAAGACCATCTATTTTTGAAACATTATCTCTCCCACAGAGGTTAGAAATAGCATACATTCAAATCAGTATAAGAACAGATCAGTATAAGAACAGAAGACACCCAACTAACTATCCCCGGGATTCATGAAGCTCGACGCAAGGCCAGCGTTAGGCTTGCGCTGACCATGTGGCATGAAGATGGTGCAGTAGCGCCAAATGCATATTAATGAAGGCGCGCTGCCACCACAGCCACGTGCATAGGAAAGGAGAGTGAGTGCATAGGGCGTGTCGAAGTGCCGCACGAAGGCATGGAAATGTCAGCTGTCGATGTGGAACCTAAAATGCTTGCATATAACAATTTGCAAGCAATAGTAATCACATCTGTCAGTGTCCGTGGATACTGAAATGTATGCAAAGCATGCAAGACAGTTCCTGCGAACACAAAATGAAGCAGCAAACACGAATGCACGCTAGGGAATAACGGGTCCCTATCCCTCAAACAAATGACATTGAAAACCGTGTGCCCGTAGTCCAATGCAGTGTAGATAGTTATACCAAGTGAAAGTGAAACGCATCATATGTTAGCTCGCTGCCAGTAGCTACGTCCAGCTCAATGGTCAGGGTCATCAGCTGACCCATATTGTAAGGGAGGGTGCACAGCCGGGCAGATGTGTCCATAACAAAAAATATGATAAATGTAAATATCTAGCGACCGTATGACCGAATTATATCCCACAACGCATGTAATAGTCACATACAGTAGGTATGTCCGTATTTAACATACCATATGTGACAGGAAATAGAATAAGCATGTAAACAAAACAGAAGGAGCATATAAACTGCTACAACAATAAGGCAACATGTAGGCTGAAAGGAACAGTATTATCCGTAACATTGACTGTGGGTACGTGTTGTCCAGTACAATCGGATATGTGTCCGGAATATATCCCATCCTGGACATAGGAAAAGGTGGCATCCTACCAGTGATTAGAACAGTCGGCCAAAATCGGCACATCTGCTGTCCAAGTCGAACTTGTCAGAATGTGTCACAGTTGAACGGGTATTACCCGGGTATACCAACCATGTCATGAAAGTTAAGTATGGGCGTGTACCTATGTGCGTGAGGTATAACATGTGGAAGGTCAAACATGGCAGGGTAGTCCACACAACCATACAGGTACCTGACATATGTAGGGTATGCAATGTGTTACCTTGACCATGTCATGGGCCATTAACCAAAGCAGTGATGGATGGAGTGTCAGGAATATGTGTGTGGGGGGGATGGGTAATGGTATAATCCTCAAAGGCGAGACTGTGTCGTATGCAGAATAGGTGAACTGGAGGTGTATGAGGGAGCAGCAGGTGAAGCAGAAAGAAACACAAAAACATGTATACACATCTGCAATACAACCAGACAGGCCATACTGTAGAACACAATCCCACAAACATATGAATATTAAAATGTGCGATACAAATGTACAGAAATGTCACCGGCACATACCCACAGATTGGTCCTGATGGAACTGGCCATATCAAATGCAACACACCTGGATGCATAATGGACTACCCAGCATCCCCTCCACAGCACACAACCCGCCCCCATACCTGAACGTCCACCAAATCCAGTCATACTTGGCCTACTAGTTTGGCGCAGCCACATCTACACACAGTGACCACTACACATATGTAGTAGGTAGTGTCACCCTAGGCAGTTTCAGGATTGCAAACTATGTATCCCTTGCATGTAAAACCCCCAGCACATTTTCGTAACACCAGAAGAATGGTCGGTATCGGTCTTGTTATTATCGGTCTTGTTAAATTTTTGGATATCCCTAATGGGATAAGTAACCTGTGTAAACATTAGAATGGGTATCAAGACACGATGTCCAGTCCTGTAGACATCTGGACACAAGTTGGAATGTGCTGTAGTGGTGCACGAGACTGTCCAGCCCTAGATGGTCATGCAGAACCTACTACCCAGGATTAAACACTTGCCCGTGACGCACGTGTCCCGACACGAATAAGTGAGAGAATATATTGCACACATTCACATAGTGGCACATGGAATAAGGGTGATGAAGGCACTGACGTAAACAGGATACCCCCTGATCCACTGTGTGAGGGACAATTACTGTGTGTGTAGGTGTGACCTGACCGACAATGATACAATGCCAAATGTCCTGAGATTGTAGGAAATAACTACGTACCATACTGCATGTAACAGTTGCCTAAAGTGGTCACGTCAGGACAGAATAAATGTATACAAGAAACAGGCAAACAACAAAAGTGCTAAAGGTATAGGCTCACAGCTAGTAAACTAATGAATGTTCTAAACCTGCACTGACCGTGGCTATGTGTTGGCCTAAACAATCTGGTGTCCCCAGTAGAGTTACCACCTGTCCCACTTTGTGACGGACAGTCCCTCTTTGGGCAGTTGTGTCCTGACAAAAAATATTAAAAATGGCAAATGTCCTGAGATTGTAGGACATAATTATGTCCTATATGTTATGTAATAGTTGCATAAAATAATTATTTCTGTATCTAAAATACCTAAATGTTACAAGAAACAGAATAAGCATCTAAACTGCTACAAGAATAAGCTTTTATTTAGGCAAAAAAGTAAAGTTCTATCCTTTGTACTGACCGTGGGTATGTGTCGGCCTGTAAAACCTGATGTGTGTTCTGAAAATGTCCGACCTTGGCCATTTGAAAAGGTGGCAACCCTAGTCCCCAGAATATATCTCAACCTGTACATATGACAATGTCAGCGCTACCAATGGTCAGAGCATTCACACAATAACTAGCCAGCCTCTTAACCACTCACAAAGCCAGTGACCTTTGGAGGAAAGGTGTTGAATGAGAATGACTACTTACAACAATGAAGAGTAATAGATGCATTTAACTGCAGAAAATTAGTAGTATTACGAATACTAATATGGTAGAAGTGTCCGTGATTGTCCCTGAGTTGTCATAGCCTTGTCTCTGTCACTGTAGAAATGAGTCCCCGAGTATCACAGAGGTCCATACACATAAGTACACCAACCAACTGTCACATCTGTTGACAGGACTATTGCATACCTGTAGTGAAATTATAACTGATGTCCAGAATAATATTCATTATACAATGCCTCCTCTAAAACGAGCACACTGATTGGCCAGCCCAACCAGCGTGCCCGTTGTAAATCCCTCAATATACTAACGGAAAAAGGTCCGGTCGCCCGGACTTTTTCCGTTAGTATAAAACTAATCTCGCTATGTTAAAAGAGTTTAACATAGCGACACAGGTTTAAAAAAGCAACACAGATCTCCGTTGCTTTTTTTAAAGCTGTCTCGCTATGTTAAACTCCTTTAACATAGCGACACAGTGTGTAAAAAGCAATGGAGATCTTGCAATCTCCGTTGCTTTTTTTTTTAACCTGTCTCGCTATGCTAAATGGGTTTAACATAGCGAGACAGTTTAAATAAGCAACGGAGATCTCCGTTGCTTATTTTAAAGCTGTCTCGCATGTTAAACCCATTTAACATAGCGAGACAGTAAGCAACGGAGATCTTGCGTTCTCCGTTGCTTTTGCCCTCAACTCTGATGTACTGCGTAGGCATGCGCAGTACATCAGAACTGCTGCGAACACCAGGCAGCTGCGGAAGGGCAGCAAGAGGCATTATACAATGCCATTATTTAAGAAAAGTAATTATTTCTTTTCTTAAATAATGTCATTAATATAATAATAACCACTTCTGGGTGTGGTAATGCTGGATTTACCCACGGTTGTCTTTGTTTGGTCCCTCGGGACCAAACCACGCCAACCGTGGGTAAATCCAGCATTACCCACACCCAGGCGTGGGTTATTGCTATATTGTATCTATAAATGAATGAAATAGTCATATGGGAAGGGAAATACGTGGAAACCCCCACCCCCCCACATTATGTAGTGGAACCACTCCCTGCCCTAAATTATGTAGCACTGACCAAATAATGTGGTCAGAGGTGCCCAAACACCTGCGTCTATAAACACAGATAGAATGTTAAAATCTGGACTAACTCTGTCCATGTGCTACGTCTGATATTTGAACTGCGCCAGGGCAGTTATAATCACCAGTCGGCTGAGCATAAACCCGGACCAGCACATGAACACCCTGACAATCAAACACGCGTATGTGCGAGGACTATAAGCGTAGAAGTTCTGAGTATCCTTGGAGTGAGTAGACATGCAGCACGGGTCCAGAGCAGTAGGAAACAGGGAATATCCTAAGTGTAGTACTGCGGTTTTCCCAGCAGGAGAATGGATGCCTGCTGTGTAAGGGGAAGCGGTGAGGCATATGTCAGAGTAGCTATGAACCATG